>NC_041783.1:1870000-2105000 GCF_900090045.1 Plasmodium malariae
TTTTAAAATGCATTTATCATAAACACCTTATGAAAAAAGAATTCTGCGATTAAAATTAGGAATATAACACATTCATAAAATAAAATTTATTGTTTTTAATATGCATTTTATGTGTTTCATCTGTTTCATGTGTTCTTCAGGATTTTGCATGTTTTATATATATATTATTATTTATTTTTTAATAAATCTATAAATTTATTCAAGGTAAAAATGTATCAGATTTCTATGTTTTAAAAATTTATTATTATGTAACAATTTTTTTATGTAATAAAAAAAAAAAAAAAAAAAAAAAACCTAGAATGAACAATATTTTTTAGAGCTTACTAAAAAGGGAGGGGTAATGCAAAAAAAAAAAATAAAATACATAATACACATATTTTTTTATACATGAACAAAAATATTTATGATAAATTACTTTTAGTTTTAAACTAATTTCACAATTTTTGTAGATGTAAATAAAATTTACATTTTTATGATTTATAAATTTTAAAATAACAATGTAGTAGGTGTTAAATATCAAAAAAAATAAAGGAACAAAAAAAAAAAAAATAAAATAAAAATAAAAATAAAAATAAAAACAAAAACTTACATTTATGTATTTTAATATATTCATAATGCATATATATAGGATTAGTTCAATAAATAAACAGAAATATAAAAACGAACACATTTACAACTTTTATAAACATGCATGCAGGTCTCTCCACCTATTCATTGTTTTTAATAGCATTAAAAAAAAAAAATTGAACCGTATTTTATTTTTTTCTGTGCTTTGAAAATTTAAAAATGTTAACGAAATGATCTAAAAAAAAAAAAGGTACTAGTATCCGAACTGTTTTCACTTGCATATATACATAACATATATATATTATATATACATTTATATTTTTTTTTTTTAAAAGAAAAAATGTATTGCATTATTATTATTATTATTAATATTAATTTTACCATTTTTAGAAAAATCTTGTTCAACTTATTGCAAAAATTATAAAAATATTGAAAATATGTATAATATAGCACATATATATATTTGTATATATAAATTAAGAAAGTTCTTTTTATTCCATTTGAACAAAGATTTAATATATCATTATTATATCTGTTCATATCTGAATTTTTTTATTTTTTCCATGTATGCCTATATACATGCTTATTTTGTAAGTGTATAAAAAGAAAAAAAAGAAAATATATAATAAATCTTCACAGAGTTTAACTCCCCTTTTTTAAGAAAAAATTATGAACAGTTAAGGACAGATTTGTGCAAAAATTCTTGAGCTTTCTTCTTCAGAAAAAGTAGGAATAATTCATGAGAAAGTACGAAATGCAAGAGTGAGAAATATGAAAACGTGAAAAGCATAATATTTTAAATTATCAACAGAAAAATAGCATTTTTAAATTTTGGCTTATGAAATATTTCATGAATAATAAATATTTATGTATACATATATGTATACACACATATATATATATATATAATGTATATACATATTTATACATTGTACATAAATTGTGTTTTTCATTTTTTTTTATTTTATATAGCCAAATAGGGGAATAAAAAAAACAAAAATAATATAATATAAATGAATGTAAAAAAATCTATTTTTAAGAAGTAGAAGGATATTATTGTGCATGTTCTTGGATATTATACATTTGCACAGTTTATTGTATATATATGAATGATGAAATTTATAGTATGTAAAGAATATACATAGATATATACCATAATACTTCATTAAAATAGGAATAATATTCATTTCTTGTTTTTTTCATATATTTAAAAAAAGGGAAAAAATGATAGGGATAATACCACATATAACACAAAAATAACAACATAATATATGGTGTACAGCTATATAAATTTAATATTTCATAGAATTGCATATGCATTAAAAATTTTCTAGTTTTATTTTCCTACAAATTTTTTTAAATAATATGAATTGTTAAGGTTACTTATATTACTTTAATGTAATTATTTTCTGAACATGTTAGAAAAATACTATTTTTGCTTAAAAAAAAAAAATATATATATATCCTGTTTTACTATTAGTAATTTTAATAATTTTCAAAGGACTCATTAAATTAAAAAAATTGCGACTTACCAATTAGGTATACGTTAATATTAAAAATATGGTTATATTTGCAAGGTTTTATTTCTTGTAACTTTTTTTGATATTTCAAATTCTTAATTTGAAATGTAAAAATAAATGCATAAAAATAAGGAAAAAATAAACAAAAAATATACTCTTATTAATGTATATAATATAGGATATACGTAAAAGAAACAATGTAATTATCCTTTTTTTTCCAAATACCTTTTTAACCTTTTCTTTATATTATAACTGTATTTTTATTTTATTTTTTTATTTATATAAGAATTATTTATTTGTTTAATATAATGATTAAAAGATGATTAGTATTACCAAATGAGCATAATAAAAAAAGATCAAACAGCATGTTTCGCAGATGACTGTTACTATCTACTAAAAAAGGATAAAACAGATAAGTTTTGTACATGCACATTTATATATTAATATATTTATATGTATATTAATGTATATATGTATGTATGCATGTGTAAACACATTTTAGTCTTAATGTAGAAGAATATGTATACATCTTGGGTAACTTGGAAAAAAAAATTTTTTTATTAGCAAGAGAAAATATGCTTTATAAAAAATTAAATAAAATGAAAAATTTGTAAAGGTGAAAATAGATATTTCGTTATTATGCGCTGCATATGTGTATATGTTAAATGCAACTAACGGTATGAACATATAGTGCTACTTTAACTGTTCTTATTAGTGAATACAAAAAGGATTACAGTAAGAGATCGTGTTTACATTTTTTGTTCTAGTAGCTTATTTTTATTTGTAACTTCTTTCTGAATGGCCATTTGAAGTGCTACTAAAAAATCTTGGAGAGAAATGAAGGCGTTTTGTTGATTATTAATTGTCGAATTATAAAAGCGTAGGGTCTGAAAAAAAATTTCACCATATAAATTATAACAAAAAAAAAAAAAAAAAATTATAATAATAAATCAAATAAAGTAAAAAATAAAATAATATAACATAGCGTATTCAGTGTAAGTCTAGCTCATCAATTTAGTAACTCATATACGTATGTGCTTTAGGAAGATATTCTTCTATAATTGCAAATATTGCTTTAAAAACAGGCAGGTAACTAATATGTATTCATAAATATACGTGTTTAAACATACATACATATATATATATATATATATATATATATATATATATATATATGTATGTGTTTGTATTTATAAGTGCATATTTTTTATTACGGCTTGACAAAAATAGGCATACGCTTGAAAAGGTATTCTTCTTAAACATCGCCCACTAAAGCCTTTACTCATCTTAGAACATTTCACTAATTCATATCCGTAACTAATAAGAATATGAAAAGGAAATAAGCACGATTCATTGATTTACAGTTAAAAAATAATTTATTATTTATTATTTTTATTTATTATTTTTATTTATTATTTTATTTTTATTTATTTATTTATTTATTTTATTTATTTTTTTTTTTTTTGTTACAATTTAAGTATTACTTGTATTCGTCCTTTGCTTTATCCTTTTCATTCTACAAAATAAAATGAAAAAGTTGAATATATGGGGAAGTGAAATGGGTGCGTAGCGGCGTAGTAAAAACGAATAATAAAAATTAGCTTGCAAAGGAGTTATCAAAGGAGTAGGTCAAACGTGTTAGAAATATGCGGATGTAAAACGAATCAAGAGAGACTAATGTAGGAGCTAGTAAAATGCCTACTTTCAGCAACTTTTGAATTCTTTGATAACTCGGTATTTTCGATGAAAAGCAAACTATTCCTTTCTCTATCTGTATAAATGTAAACCGATAGATACATGAATGAGAATAACGAAAAAAAAATAAAAAAAATATAAATAAATTGAATAAAATTTTATTAATAAAAGAATTAATGAAATAAAGAACTAAAGAATTAAAGAATAAACGAATCAAAGAATGAGCGAATTGAAGAACGAGCGAATGCAAAGATGAAAATACATTTGTACATATCATAACAACTAACAGATATTATATTTGCAAAATGTTACTAATTCGCCTATGCAGTCCTTGTATATTTCATATCTGCATTCTTCATTGGGTAATCCTATGAACTGTTTGAGGTCTACTCGATCAATGAAAGCATCATCAATCATTTCTTCAAGAATAACGTATGTATGGGCATATGAGTACATGTGGGTATAAGTGCATATATACATTTATGCGCGCCCAAAAGACTCCATTTCATCAATTGGCCATTAAACCCACTTACCAGATATATTAGACGTCGTCAACAACAAGGTGTTATGGTAATACTTTAAAGAGTCTATTTGAGTTAACAAGGTATTAACAACTCTTATACTATCTGATGGCTCTGTGCTTCCCATAGATCTTTTCCTATCTGCGGACAAACTCTCTACTTCGTCTATTAGTAAACATATAAAAATATCATTTTCTTCATAATCGTTGATTATTTTTTTAATCTTATTAAACAATTTTAACACTTGCTTTCCCGATTCACTGAACCATTTTGAAAATAGCGTATGCGCGTTCAACTCGATCAAAATGCCTTCGAAAGAAAAAAAAAAAAAAAAAAAAAGTACCCAAATGGAAGAAGTGCAAGAAATGCATAAATAGATAAAATGGATAAACACAAATATTGTGTAAATACAAATATTGCATAAGTGCAATAACTGCGTAAATGAAAAAATTGTAAAACTTGCAAAAATTGCGAAAATTGCAAAACTCGCAAAAACTTAGTTTATCCCTGTTCATGCATCCTTATGACTTATCACGGCACACAGGAAAACACAGTTGTGCGGCAGATCGGCCCTTTCGAATTTAACCTGTGGTATATATGTTAGAAAGTCGAATACAAATTTTATTAGCTAACGCTTTGCATAAGGACGTTTTGCCAGTTCCTGGTGGGCCATATAGCAATACAAGATGATTATAATTTATTAAATTAGAATCAATTTTTTTGGTAGCAAACAACATTAATGCAGATACATATTCTAATAAATCTCTTTTAATATTTTCTTCATAATATAAAGTATCCCATAATTTATGGAAACGTAAATGTGGTAATATATATTGAGAATATATAGGTATGTCTTTTTTTTCTTCTTCTTCATTTTCACTTGTTTCGTTAAATTGTTCTTCTATAAAATCATCATTTTTGTAATAGGTTACTACATTTACTATACAACAAAAATTTGGCAATATGATTGGATCTTCTTCCATTGAAGATATAGATTTTTCCCCTATCACAGGTACAGTAAATAATATATTAGGTGATTTCATTTTCTCTTTATTTTTTATTTCGTTATATGTAGGAGAGCAGTAAACGACATTTTGTGGGACAGCTATAGAACTAACTAGAGAGCTAGTACTAGGTCTATTTGAAAGATTTTCTTTTTTTTTTGTTAAGGGTAAATTGGTATCATTATTTGAACTGTAATAAGTCAACGGATCTGGTAATAAATTAATTTCATGTTCATAATTTTTGTAATTCACTCGATCTGGTAATAAAGCAATTTCATGTTCATAATTATTGTAATTTGCTTGATCTGGCATTAAATTATTCGCATTGTCATAATTATCGCAATTTCTCCAACTTGGTATTAAATTATTTGTTTCGTTTTCCTTTTTTGTACAATTTAATTTATCATTTATATTTAGATTGTAATGTGAATTATTTACATCATATACTGAGTAATATGTACTGTATAATTCCCCATACATATCACTGTCATAACTCCCATTGTATTCTTTTACTATTTTTATAGGTATAGCTGGCTCAATAACTATATAATCACAATATTTATTTAATAAGTCACATATTATTTTATTTGGATCATGTCGACCTAACGTTATAGTTATTCCTAAGGAAAGTAGCCATTTATGTGCTGCAGTTTTTATCATTTCATGTGATACATCTTTTTCGTTCTTTAAACAAATTTCGCAGCATAATGGAATCCTTTTCTCTTCATTCAGATTCATTTTTGCGTTAAAAGGGGAATTTAAAGTAAATCATTATAACTATTTGTGAATAGTATGACAATACAAGTCTGATACTTCAAGTATGATACTTCAAATGTGATACTTCAAATGTGATATTGCAGGTTAGATATTGCAAATTTGACTTTCTTCAGTATTGTTATGTCCACTTTTATGCTCTACAGTTTTATGTCGTTTCTGGTACTTTTCTTTCTTTCTTTCTTTTTTTTTTTTTTTTTTTCTTTAATTAGATTATTATTGATAAATATATATACACTACATCACAAAAAAAAAAAAAAAAAAAAAAAAAAAAGTAAGTCTATTTATACGATTTTATTTACACATTTCGTGTATTATTAAAAAGATTCTGTGTATTTACGTATATCACCTAGGGCAAACAATAAAATAAATTTTATTCAGCTTATTTCATTTTATTTTACTAATATTGAGGAATATCTTTATTTTTTTTTTTGTTATTTTATTTTTCTCTTATTCCACTTCTTCTTCTTCTTCTTCTTCTTCCATTACAGGATAAAATATAATTAAAAGGCAGAATTTATTCGTAAAGTATTGGCAACTTACGGACAATTCGTTTCTTACTAAATTCCACGAACGGTGTATTTTATTTGCACCGTTTGGTATCCGTACATACGTACATACATACGTACGTACGTACACACATACATACATACATATGTACAGAATAAAAAAAAAAAAAAAATGTACATATTTTGGCAAATTCAAGATTTCCTCAAAAATCACATATTTTACAAGCAACATAATTGAAGCAAGAGTTAAATGAGAAAGAATATACACAATTTTTTCATTTATTGTCAATAATTATAAAGAGCAAAAAATTCTGCTAAGTTTTAATAATTAAAAAAAAAAAAAATAGCTTACCATAAAATATGAAAATAAGCTAAAAAGAAACATTAATATTTACGTGTGCAATTTTACACCTCAATACGAGAATGAGCATAAATGATGTTAAGTCATTTTAAGTCTTAATTTGCACAATGTATGACTTAGTGAAAAAATGCATAACTGTGAATATCGTTGACATTGCGGTGAAGATATGTAGATTATGTTTCGTTGTGTTACCTTCTTCTTACTTTTTATTCTGTTCTTTTACAAAAAAAAAAAATTGAAGTTCGCTCTTGTAGAACGAGGATAATTTTGTCTTTTAATATTTATTTTTAAAAGTTCATTTTTAAATGGTCATCTTTAATTTTGAATAAATCTGAACGTTAAGAATTTTTTTTATTTTAAATATAGGACATGATGTCTTAATTTAAATTAAGGTGTTATATAATTTGTGTCATCATACAAATGGTTATAAAAAAAGAGGGAACAATTTGAAATTGGATACCCCCCCCAATAGTTTGATATTTGTTATATTAAAACTTTAACAATATATTTACATACGCATATTTTTTCTATTTCCTGAAATTGCGTCGGAGGAATGCACAAAACGGACATAAACACATACGCACATAATCACATACGCACATAAACACATACGCACATAAACACATACGCACATAAACACATATGCACATAAACACATACGCACATAAACACATACGCACATAAACACATACGCACATAAACACATACGTACATATTTGTATATATTGCCTGTTCCTCCAAATAAAATAAAACAAAATAAAAAATAACATATACTATGAAGTTAGTCGAAAATGTCTGCTCTCAAGTACTATAAAAAAAGTTATGAACGAGGAATATTTTTTTATGAACAGATATACTTTTTTTGTAAAGGAAATATAATACAGCTTCTTCCTCATTCCCTATTTCTCATTCCTCATTCCTCATTCCCTATTTCTCATTCCTCATTCCTCATTCCCTATTTCTCATTCCTCATTCCTCATTCATCATTCATCATTCCTTATTCCTTATTCATCATTCCTTATTCATCATTCCTCATTCCTCATTCCTCATTCATCATTCCTCATTCCTTATTCATCATTCCTTATTCATTCTTTCTAATTTTTCCCTATTTTCCTTTTTTTTAAAATAAAATTTAAGGGCCTTTTGTGCAAAATGAGGTGAAGGCAATTTTATATCGTTGAGGCATAATGAGAATTTGATTTTACTATTTAGCAAAGTACCTTGTTTATTTTATTTTATTTTATTTAATTATTTTATTTTTATATTTTTATTATATATTTTTAATTTATTCTTTTATTTTATTCTTTTATTTTATTTTTGTATTTCATTTTTGTATTTCATTTTTGTATTTCATTTTATTATTTCATTTTATTATTTTATTTTATTTTATTTTATTTTTTTATATTTTTTTACAGTTGCCAAAAGGATAACAGATAAATAAGGAAAAACAGCTTTTCTCACAATGATATTATACTGATCAATCTGGTTCATTTTTTTTTTTTTTTTTTGAGCTTTACTTTTATATAACCTAGTTCTGATTTATCTTTTCTTTACAACAATTTTGCTCTTGTCAAAAAATGAAAAAACAAAAAAATAGAACAAATCAGAAATAACACACATTTTTTGCAGTTCGATATAATCATTTTTTTTTTTTTTTTTTTTTCCTTTAAGAGTCTTTTAAAAGTTTGTGTACTAATTTAAAAATAGGTTAGTTATAATTAAATATTTGCAAAATTATTTTTTACCCGAACATAGTATGAGCCATGCAAGGAATATCTTGCGCGTACATAAAACTCAAAAATAAAAGACAGGATAAAAAAAAAAAAAAATATATAAAAAATAAAAATATAACAAAAAAGACTGACGGTTAAGCAATCAAGCGATCATGATTAAATGAATGAAAATTTACTTTTCAGCAAAAGTGCTCTCGATGGTAATTTAAAAATTAAACGTGCAGGTTCAAAGAAAAACGCAGAAATAAATTATATATTTAAAAAGAAAATAAGAAAGAAAGAATCGCATTTGAAAAAAAAAAAAAAGAAAAAAAAAGAGTACATAAATTGGAGAAAAGAGCAAATAAGAAATGAAAATTTTGAAAGATTCTATGAAACCATTTGGTATTGATTTACTTGCATCCGATTTTTATTCTTATGATTTAGACAAAGATTTAAAAACATGTCCACAAAAGATGCAGAGGGAGATTTATGCATTAAATAATAATATTGAAAGACAAATGGAGCAGTATATCGACTGTATTGAAACAGACAAGAAAAAGGTATTGCAATACGATGATGATCTGAAGAAAAGTGATAAAAATCTTTCACATGAAGAAAATAGAAGCGAAGATAATGAAATGTTTTCATCAAGAAATACAAGTAAAAGTTTCGATCTAAATCAAAACAATTTAGAAAAAGAGTATTTACCAAAAGACTCGGATAATTTTCAAAGCTTTGATTTAAGTGAATACGATAATCACGACATGAATTATGAGGAAGCAGGAGAACATTTTGAAGATTATAAAATAAATATAAAAACTGAATCACAGCTATCTGTTTATGAAGAAAGCTTTAATCATAATGTAGAATTATGCGAGAACACAGATGAGGAAAATAGTAAACTATGTAATTTTTATGACAGCAAGTGCGTGAAATATAAAGATTTAGAAGAAGTAGAAGTAGAAGAAGTAAAAGAAGTAAAAGAAGTAGAAGAAGTGGAAGAAGCGGAAGAAGTGGAAGAAGTGGAAGAAGCGGAAGAAGTAGAAGAAGTGGAAGAAGTGGAAGAAGTGGAAGAAGCGGAAGAAGTAGAAGAAGTGGAAGAAGTGGAAGAAGTAGAAGAAGTGGAAGAAGTGGAAGAAGTGGAAGAAGCGGAAGAAGTAGAAGAAGTGGAGAAAACCATCCGCTCTTGTTCCTCCTTTATGGGAAGTGGCAATGAAAGTTTGATGAACAAAATGGAAAAAAATTTTGAAGTGGAAAGTTCAAGTAGAAAAGAAACGTGGAAAGAGGGCAAGATAGAGGGACAAGATAAAAAGTGTAAAGTAAAAAGGAGGGAGAATGGCAAAAAAGCAGTAGTAGAAGTAATAGAGAGTGTGAATGGAAAAAATTTGGACAACGATAAAGAAATAGAAGAAGTTAAAGAAATCGAAGAAAGCAAAGAGGATGAAGAAGGAAGCAGTACTCATATTGTTAAAATGAACAGGTTTGTAAACAAATTTAATTTTACATTTAGAAACAAAATGTGCCCCATATCATGCAGTATTGAGAAAGGGGAAGGAGATAAAACAGAAATATACGAAAAAAAGGAATATGAACAGTTGGAAAAAAATACAAATTTTAATGTACATAAAAAAAGTTTAAGAGAAGAAGATAATGAACTAAATTTAAAAAATGGCAAGAAACAAATAATTAAAAGGGGAAAATGGTCTTCTAAAACCATTCCAGTCATGCTTAATAAGGGGATAGAAGATGAACACATCTTTACAGAGTACACACATAATGACTCACATGGCAGTGAGAAATTCGAAAAGAATTATGATTCATTTGATATATGTAGAAAAAAAGAATCAGTTTTTGGTTTATTTGCTTCAGAAAATAATGCAAGAAAAGGTGAGTCACAAGAAGAAGAGGGAGCAAACATATCCATTACAAGGGACTGTAACACCAGTTCAAGTGAAAAAAGGAAAATTCTAGAATCACTCAAAGGTAGCGAACCTGACTACAGAAGCGGAAGTAGTAGAAGCGGAAGTAACAAAAGCGGAAGTAGTAGAAGCGGAAGTAACAAAAGCGGAAGTAGTAGAAGCGGAAGTAGTAGAAGCGGAAGTAGTAGAAGCGGAAGTAACAAAAGCGGAAGTAGCAAAAGCGGAAGTAGCAAAAGCGGAAGTAGCAGCAACGTTAACATTTATGAGAATCATTGTGACTCTTTTGTTAGGAGTAATTCCAAAAAAGTATCAAACAGAAATGCAAATAAATTAAACAAGTTCGTATATGGTGAGAGCTGGACGGTATCAGCAACAAATGGAAGGATGAATTGTAATGTCTACCCAAAATATTCCAGCAGGAATGACAGAAAATATAGCTTTACCAAAAAAACACATAATAATAATCCTAAAAGTCGTATCGATTCGATATTAAGTAGAAAAAATTATTTAGAAAATATGAATCGTTCAAACAATGAGACATCCAAAATTTTACCAATGCATCATAATACATATAATGAAAATTTATACGATCTGAACGATATAAATATGCCGAAAAAAGTAAATAGGAGAACAATAGGGATTCAAATAAATTTTACAAAAAAAAAATTAAATAAAAAGGTTAATACTGAAGAAGAGTCTCTCTCTATATATATTTCAAGTAATAGGAATAAAAAAGAAAAAATGCCTGAGTTTACATTGAAGCCAAAAATCAAGAAAACCAATTTTGATTTTGACGCACTTGTAGTGAAGGATGGTCATGTGTTTCCTCGAAAAAGAGATCTATTAAAGGACATATTTAGTGCGTACAGTTCATTTATAGAGAAACAATAATAGTATAGTGTGATATTACCAAATGAGAAAATTAGAAGTAAAAAAAAAAAAAAGAGGGAATAATTATAGGACAGCGAAAAAATAGAGACAGACAGCACTAAATTCACTCCCTTTATATATACCATTTTGTATGCCATTTTTTGCTAGGCCTAAGACTGTATATTTTGTTTCCATTATTTTATTTGCCTCATTTTGCTGTAGTTTATTTTATTTTATCTTATATTTTTATCTTATATTTTTTTTTTTTTTTTTTTTTTTTTGCCCTTTTTGAGTTCCATTTTCCAGTTTAAGTATATTCCTCACATTAGCTTCACAGCTGTATTATTAGTTATACATAAATAAGTGCGCAAGTATATATTTGCATATATATTAAGCTAGTATGTACATATGTATGTATTACCATGCATGTGCATATATTTCCGCACTGCTCATTTGACACTCCGTGCGTTCACCCTTTTGAATTTTCCAAATTTTCTTTCTTAAATTATTAATTAAATCTTACTTTTAATTTACAAAATTTTAAGAATTCTTCTTTTGCTTTTGCTTTTTCTTTTGCTTTTGCCTTTGCCTTTGCTTTTACGCTTACTTTTGCTCGTACTTTTACTTTTACCTTTACTTTTTTTTTTGTTTTAAATATGCTACCTATGCTGAAAGGATTTACAACTACATAGTTTTTTCTTTTATTGCCCGTATCATATTGTTTATTGTAACAAGAAAAAAAAAAAAAAAAAAAAAAAAAAAAAAATTACAAAATAAGTAAATGGTGAGGGAAAAAGACAAATAGACTAAACACTAAAAAAAAAAAAATAATAATAAAATAAAAAGAACTAAAACGTATGGACAATCATATAAATAGAACAAAAAGAAAAAGAAAATAAATCCTTTGAAGAAACACATATATTATAATGGTCCATACTGAAAAGCTACAAAAGAATTGTTTTACATATATAATACATACTCTATGAAAAAATGAATAAAATGTTTTTTCCTTATGGAAGATACAAAGGAGGCTAATATTAAAGTAATAGCATTGGATATATGGTGTTATTTGTTTATTCAGATTTAAATTTGTGAATGACTCGGGGAAAGGTGGTTACGTAAAAACATGTTATCTGGTACGTGGTACGTATTACGTGATACATGCACATATACATACAACTGAGCCACACTTCGAAGGAGGTACTATAAAAATATAGCGCGCATAACTGCCACTGTTTAAGACCCGTACACAAATAAGCAAATTAATCGGGATTCAATTTTTTTTTTTTTTTTTTTTTTCATTTAAAATATATAATACCTCCTCTACTGTACGAATTTTTTGCGCATTTTTTCCTGTCTGTTTCCCTGCATTAATTTCTAAATTATGAATATAAATCCAATCATCAAAATTGACAAAATTAATTTTCTTTGCACTTAACAAATTCGAAATGTCATTATGAAAAAATTCTGTTGTGTTATTAAGAAAATTTAAAATATGGGATGTTATTTTTTTGGAATTTAAAATTTGGTTAGATATATTTCCCTTTGGACCAATATCAAACCAACCTGCTTTAAAGATAGCAAATTTTTTTTTTAAAATATCGTCTTTAAATTTTAGAATGGATTGATTATATAAATTTTCGCAGAACTGATTTTTTTTAAATCCTGTTGCAAATATTAGTAAGGGAGTAGTGAAAACTTTTTTTTTTTTTTGATAAGGTGAAGAGTCTAATATATTTAAATCTTTGTTCATTTGAAATATTACGTTTTTCATATAATGATTATTAAAATGAATTTTTTTAATTTCGTGATAAAAAATAAATTCAATAATCTTATAGTTCTCATATATATTTTTATTTTTTTCAAATTCTTCATAATTATGAACCATATTTAAAAATAGTTTATGTTGTCTTTGTTTCATTTTATTATTTTCATCATAATTTTTTAAAATTGAACATAAGGAATAATTTTTTTTATTTAATATTACTTTCGTATTATCTAAATTCAATAATTCCCTTAATTCGGAATTCGTAAAAGAAGATTGCCAGTATCCCCTTCTACCCATAATATATATATGTTTAAATTTATGCTTTCTCATTGCATTTAAATAATTATTATTTATATCCGTTTTTTCTAAATTTTCATATGACTTGACCAAAATTCGAGCCACGTCTAATGCCACATTGCCATTTCCTACAATAACAGCACTTGAAAAATTTTCCAACGAACTTAAGTAATTATCTATAGTTTTGCATCTCATATCGTCATAATAACTGTTATAAAAGTATATCAAGTCCAGAGCATGGAAAATACCTCTACCAAGTTTACTATCCTGTTCAGCAGTCTGTTCAGCAGTCTGTCCAGCATCCTGTCCAGCAGCTTGTCCAGCAAACTGTTTAGCATCCTGTCCAGTAGCCTGTTTAGCATCCTGTCCAGCAGCCTGTTTAGCATCCTGTCCAGCAGCCTGTTTAGCATCCTGTCCAGCAGCCTGTTTAGCTTCCTGTTTAACATCCTGTTTAGAAAACTGTTTAGAAACCTGTTTAGAAACCTGTTTAGAAACCTGTTTAGAAACCTGTTTAGAAACCTGTTTGTAGGTCTGTTCACTATCCCGTTCACTACACAATCCGTCTGCAACTTTTAGTGCTCTATCATATCCTTTAGCCATCTTCTCCTCCTTCCCCTCTACCAGTTCTACACTGGGCAATGAAATATCAGAGGCACCACAACAAAAGACTATAACGTTGTAATAATTACGCAGTTCTTCTATTTTTAAGTTTACACCAATATTAACATTTCCAAAAAATCTATAATTCTTGCTCAAAATGATTGGATTGAATGAGTTGCAAATATTTTTCACATTCACATGATCAGGTGCTACGCCATATCTTAAAAGCCCATAAGGGTTAGGTAATTTATCAAAAATATCGACTTTTATTCTTTCGTTTTTCAAAAAATATTTACAGCAATATAAAGCTGATGGACCTGCTCCTATTACTCCTATTTTGAAATACTTTTGTTCGTTAGTAAAAAAATACTTGCTTAAAAAAAAGAGTTTTCTCCTTTGGCATTCCACTTTTATACGCATATAGCTTCTCAAGCTACAGTGGTTAAATAAAACCATTATGCGCTAAAAAGGTATCGTGTTTTTAATTTCGATTTTTATTTAATCCTTTCTATTTCTATTTCTATTTCTTTTTTTAATTCTGTTTCTGTCTCTGTTTCTGTTTCTGTTTCTGTTTCTGTCTCTGTTTCTGTTTCTGTTTCTGTTTCTGTTTGTTACTGTTTCTATTTCTATATTTTTTTTTTTCCGCATTTGCGAGGGTAAAATAGTCGTTTCATCTTATTTACAAGTGATTAACAAAAAAATAAGCTGCTCTACTAAGCACATGAATTCATCATGTATTAACATGTATATATGTACGTATATGTATTATACTTTTATGTACAGGCGATGTAACTTAGGAGGGTGATAATATATAACAGACGAAAAAAAAAAAAATAATAAAAATTATCGTTTAACTCAGCTTATTTTTCTAATATTACTTTTATATAAAAATAATTAACCTTTTCAAATGGTTAACGATAACTGTTAAACAGTTATGGAGAGTATATGCTTGTATATCCATAAATATATATATTTAAACATCAATCTGTATATGTTCTTTTCTGTAATGCTACTCTCTGTGAAATTGTTTTATGTTAAATGGAAAGTATAACAAGTTTTGTCGGTATGAAAAATGTAAACGTGTACGTATATATTCATCTGCGTATAAATCCGTGTGTATATATCCATCTGCGAATATATTCATCTATGTATTTGTTCGTCCACGTATACGTTCATGTACGTATGAAAGAATGCATATAAAAATTTGAAATTTTAAAAAGAATTAAAAAATAATGGCATCAGCTTAACTTATCTAGTTGCTATGATAAAAAGTTATATATTTGAACAAATTAAAAATATGCACATACATGTATGATCACGTTTGAACGCCTCAATATTAAACAACATATAAAACAGGGGTCTCATTATAAATGATATATATGGTATGTTACATGTATATGATCATATTCATACAAATTCATATATATGCATGCATACCAACATACATGCATACATACGCACATTACTTACATGCACTCTGTAACGACAACCTACAGTTTTTGCGTAAAACAAATTAACACCTCCTTAGACAAGGTGATATATAGAATGTTATATCATTTTTAATTTATGTCAGATGTGTGAAACAGTTCTTTTTCGCTAACATTTTAGAACAAATACTTTATTCCCAGACATGCGTAGAGTCATACGTATGGGTTTAAAATAATTGCAGTTGGCTGAAAATGTAAATGTGTACACTTGAAAAAAAATTGAAAAAAAGATCAAAAAAAATTGAAAAAAAGGATTAAAAAAAGATGAAAAAAAGGATTAAAAAAAGATGAAAAAAAGATGAAAAAAAGGATTAAAAAAAGATGAAAAAAAGATGAAAAAAAGATGAAAAAAAGGCGAAAAAAAGATGAAAAAAAGACGAAAAAAAGATGAAAAAAAGGCGAAAAAAAGATGAAAAAAAGACGAAAAAAAGATGAAAAATAATGAAAAGTTTAAAAAAGGCTTAAAAATTGAACATATATTGGAAGAGCTCCTAAACGAGCTGCCATATTTTGGGACTAAAGTGTAGAGATGGGGTAATAATTACTTGAAAATTATCACTTTTTTTCAAAATTTTTGTTATCTCAATCCATTTATTATTTAATTTTATAAAATAAAAAATAGATGGGAAGTTTATTAAACCAATTTTTAAGGGGATAATTGTTAAATTTATGACATGTTCAGAATTTTTTGATATAAAAAGTACCCTTTTTTTAAATCCATTTATTAACCAACTATATTGCTCCTCGTTATTTATTTTTTTTTTTTCATTATCTATGCACACAGAATATTTCATATAAATATCTTCATTAATTTTATTTAATAATACAATTTTAACGTTTATATTAGAATGTAACATCCCATGTTTCGGTATTTCATAATCAACATTAATAGGTAATAAAAATTGAGGTATTAACACATGGAAATTATATATATATTCTTTTTTCTTTTTTTCATATATTTTCTTAATAAACTGGTTTCCACATTCATATGTTATATTCATGTTCCCAATTGTATTTTCATAATTTAAAAGATTCATCGAATTGTTTTTTCCTTCTAACATATCGTCATATGTCACTTCAAAAAGCAAAAAAATACTCGTTCCTCCATTAATTCGACTATTAATTTCAATTTCATCGTAAAGATATTTTTCTTCAATACTTGAGCCCTTCTCATCAAAAGATATAATTTTTTTTTTCCTATCATTTTCAATGGAACCGTTTGAATTGTTTATTCCTGACGTGTCCATGCGAATTGCATGCGGCTCGCTAAAATTGTTAACAACTGACGCGTTCATGTGATTTTCATTCAATATACTAAAAATGTCGTCGCCTGACCCCTTCATACAATTTTCATGAGGTGGGCTAAAATTATCTCCTCCTGACGCGTTTATGCGATTTTCATGCGGTGCACTAAATTTGTCGCCGCCTGACTCGTTCATGCTATTTTCATTCGGCAGGCTAGAGTGGCTTTCGCCTGACTCGTTCATGCTATTTTCATTCGGCAGGTTAGAGTGGCTTTCGCCTGACTCGTTCATGCTATTTTCATTCGGCAGGTTAGAGTGGCTTTCGCCTGACTCGTTCATGCTATTTTCATTCGGCAGGTTAGAGTGGCTTTCGCCTGATTTGTTCATATAATTTTCATTTGATGGACTGGAATTGCACTCCCCTGAGTAGTTCAAACTACTTTCATTTCCATTGTATATGGAGTTTTCCGCCAAATCATTATGGTTGTTTCTTTTCAAAAAAAATTTCTCCATATTATGTTGGTTATCCTCATTATTTAACAAAAAAATTTTGGTACTTTTTATTTGTGTAATATATTTTTTTAAAATAGTTATGTGGAATTTTTTTAAATATAAAGCATAATTGTCATTATGTAATTTTAATATTAATTCATATAACATTCCATTGTTTGATCTGTATGTATTTATTTTTTCCTTAAAAATATTTACAAGATCGAATGTTTTTTCTATAATTATTTGGTTATTTAAACAAGGATTCGAAGTAATTTCTTCTCGGTTAATAAAATCATCAAATTTAATTTTACCTACATAATTAATATTTGATAACTTATACATGTCTGTCCTTCTTTCCCTTCTCTTTTTTCTAAGTAAGTCTATATTTATTATACATTTTATTTTTACTTTTTCTGTTCTATTTTGACTCTTATTATGGCTTATAAGCAGATTATCAGTCAGTGGAACTACACTGCTATTCCCTTCACCTTTTAAACTCTCAGTACAATTTTCATTACAAGTGATGGGGTTGGTATTTATTCTTTTCGGAATAAAAGAAATAATTGCATAAGCATTGTCTATCCTTTTGTAGGCCTCTACGTGCGACTCATCTTTCTTTTCTTTTACTTTTAAGCTACATTTTTTCAAATTATATTTTTCGTTATTTAAAATGTGCATGGACATATTACTACTTGTACTACTACTATTTTTGATGAGAAGCATTTCTTCGTCGTCTAAAATTTTCATCTGTTCGATTTGCATATTGTCGTTCTTTTCAATATAAAAATGGATGAAATCTTCAACGCTGTGGTTTTCTAGCGTGTTATTCCTGTTAGCAGTGCCGCTATTATTACCTATGTTAGCAGTACGGCTATTACTGCATATGTTAGCAGTACGGCTATTACTGCATATGTTAGCAGTACGGATATTACTGCATATGTTAGCAGTACGGCTATTACTGCATATGTTAGCAGTACGGCTATTACTGCGTATGTTAGCAGTACGGCTACTACTGCGTATGCCTTCTGCTTTTTGAAGAAAAATTTTAATATTTCTTACTTCTTTACCCGCCTTATCATCGCTCCTCCTGATAGTGATTAACTCAAAGTCCTCATAGTGCATATGCTTGTGATTATTTCTAACAATTAACTTGATATAATTTACATTGTTATAGACTAAGGAGGTGCTATTTAAATAAGATGCAATTAACTTACAATTCAAAATTGAATCCAATGTTTTTATCTTAACATAGAGTGATGAAACTAGCTGATTTAAAAAAAAATTTGCATATTTTTTGGTATCAACAATTATATAATTATTTATTATAAATTGGCTATAGGCTCTTAAAAATGGATATACTAAACTACTATTTGGTAATATACCAATTTTTTGATAAAAGGAAAAATTATTAATTACAAGAAAAACATAATTAATTTTATAATAGAAATGTTTCCATATTATTTTATTGGATTCTAGAATATTAACAACATTTAATTTAATGATATTAAGTCCATGTTTAATTATTTGTTTAGTTCTGTGGAATTTTAAGTATAAACTATTGTTATCCCTTTCATTATATAACTGAATAATAATATTATCAATATGTAAATCTTGAGTAAAGGAGGAAAAAATAAATAAATCCAAATTTTCATCATACTGCACACATAACTTTTTGATCCGTAATATCTCCCTTGTTTTCTTCTTAACTTTATATTTGCGCATTGTCATATGCAGTAATGTTTCTATATGATTAATATTTGCATTCATATTTTCATTTGTTTCCATCTGATAGTAGCTATTATTGTTTTGTTCATTTGATGTTTTATTCTCTTCGTTGGATGGAAATTCCCACTTGTTACTCATTTTCTTTTCATCATAATTTCCAAAAATCATATTTGACACAAAAATATAAAGGTTGTAGTCTGACTGCACAAATATTTTAATACCCGAGTTAGGTATATATATATCATTATTCCTTTCATTTGTT
Source organism: Plasmodium malariae (assembly GCF_900090045.1). NCBI lineage: Eukaryota > Apicomplexa > Aconoidasida > Haemosporida > Plasmodiidae > Plasmodium > Plasmodium malariae. The sequence goes on from NC_041783.1 coordinate 1,889,331, forward strand.
GATAAAGAAAAATTATATTTTTTTAAGCTTTTTAAAAAATATCGATTTATTTCAAAGTAATAATTATCTTTGCAAAATTCTTTTTTTTCTAATTTGATTAATTTATTTCTGTTCATTTTGGTAGCAACGTTTTTATTTATTTTTCCATTTTGTGTATAGTGCCTATTTGTAGGAATAGTTTTTTCTTTTTTTTTTTTTTTTCGTTCCCCCTCTACCTTCTTTGTCTGACTTTCATGAATGGGTAACTTCATCCCCTCATCTGTAACCTCGGGCAAGCACTCCGCAAAGCATTCAGTCATGCAGTTTGTTACACACTCCGCCTTACACTCTGTCAAGCAGTTTAACGGTGTACCCCACTGTTTACCCCCCTGAGTGATGTCGAGTACTTGCATCTTTACAATCTCTTCTGGCAATACAATGTTCTTCTTCAATGAGTTAAAAAATATTTCATCGTATTTTTTATGTTGCTCCATTTTGAGAACGGACCGCTGATTGTTCATAGAATATAAGTAGTACTGATAATTTTGAATTACGGTAAAATTTATATTTACATTTATGAAAGATAAGATCCTAGTGTATTTATTGGACAAGAAAAAGGATGAACAAAAATGGTAGAAATTATTATTTATATCATGAAATAACAAAAGTTGCATGCACAAAGTGGTAAGGACATCAAAGTTTGATTTTTGAATTATTCGCTTTAAAATTTTGAAAGACTTTTTATATATCTTATTTTCAAATAATAGAAGTGCTAAAAAAAATTTGTTTATAATTGAAATGTTGTTATATTTTCGATAACAGAGATTAATAATTTTATTCATAATATTAATAAGTAAGGAATTTTTTTTTTTTTCATTATCTTTTGAAAAATTTTTTATTTGATAAATAGGAAAATTATGATAAATATTCTTTTTTGCATTTTTTATTTCTTGTATGTCTTCCTTTTCTATATTTTGTTCAAACCTTTTTTGTTCTAAATAATTTAAAAAAAAATTGCACAAATATATTTCCTGTGCATATTTTTGATAGTACAACGAATTGTAATTATAAATATTTAATATATTTTTCAAAATAACAAATGATAACTTAAAAATATTTGATACATTTATACAGAAATCATTATGTAAACATATTTTTTTATAATTATTTTTTGAATCAGAAAAATCGGACAAGGTCGATGATATCTGTGATGAAGATGAGTTAACCACAGAGCTATTTCTTTTCGTTTTCACTTTTACATTTTTTTTCGATTTTTTTTTTTTTGTAAAATTCTTTTTATACCCTAATTTCATAATATTCTTTTGTAACGATAAGTATTTGCTAATATTTGTATTTTTCTTTATATTCTTGTCATTCTTGTTCTTTTTGTAATCCTCCTGGTAAAAGTAGCTCCTACGCTCAAAAAGAAATTTAATTAAATTTGCCAAATTGTAGAAATAGATCGAAAAGTAGTTTTCCTTATTTATGAAACAGCAATTCAGCAAAAATTCTGCTTTCGTCCTTTCGTCTAAGAATAAGTTCCTATTACTGCACCTTATTCTGTTGTTGATGTTTCTACCTGGTTCCCTGATATTCTCAGGGTTATCAACGTTATTAGTGTTATTAACAGAACTTTCGGTCGCACTTTCTTCAGCCTGCTCTATCGTATCATCCACTGCATTGCCCACTCCATATACTGCACTGCTTATCGCACTGCCCGCTATTCTGTCTAGGATGTCTTTACAACTTGGGTCATTTCCTCCAGTAGAACTAAAAATCCATCTAAGCTCGTTTATTAAGCGTCTTTTGCACTTGTACAATTTATGGTCATATTTACTTAAGTAATGTTGATTGACTTTTCTTTGATTTCTCTTCTCTTGCTGCTCATCGTGCTGCTCATCGTGCTGCTCATCGTGCTGATCGTCGTGCTGCTGGTCTTCCTCGATTGGCAATTCATTTTTATCTCCAACACAATGCTGAGCATTTTTTTTTATCAGTTCTTTTCTTCTATACTTTGTTATTTTTTTTTGAATGTTTTTCAAATAATTAAGATTCTCAGCGTTTCTGGTAAGATTATTTTTAAACCGATGGAAATTGTGCATAAATATAAAAATTTTATTTGTGTAAAAAAATTTTGCAAATTTTAAAGCCTTACTCGAAATGTATGAAAACTTGTTTAAAAAAAGTAAAATAGTGAATTTTTTAAAAAATATATACTCTAATAAATGAATAGAACATATATTTTTTTCTCTAATATATCTAGCTATAGTTAAATAATTTTTTTCAAATAAAATAGAAGAATGTATAATACACTTTTTTTTTTTTATGTACACGTTCAGGTATTTAATAAATAATTTTGCAATAGTACTATATAAAACATAACTCTTCTTAAACATATTTAATTTGAAATATAGTAGACATAAGTGTTCACTCCACATAAATAAAGATAGAAAAAGATCATACATATCGACATATACTTGTTCCTCATAGTCTGTTATAAATTCAAGTGCATTTATGTAAGACGAAACATCATTTTGGCGTAAAAAAAAATTGATATTTACATAATCATTACAAAATAAAAATACAGCATGGTTTTCATAAAACTCTAAGAACTCCTCAATTTGAGTCTCTTCTTCGTTCTTCTCTATGTAAGTGTTCGCTATGTAAAATCTTTTATTTTTTTTTTTTTTCTTTCCACCAGTACTACTACTGTTATAGTTGCTGTAATTGTAGCTGTTGTAGTTACCGCTATGATTATTTCCGCTGTGTTTATTTCCGCCATGGTTGTTACTACTATGGTTGTTACTACTATGGTTGTTACTGCTATGGTTGTTACTGCTATGGTTGTTACTGCTATGGTTGTTACTGCTATGGTTGTTGCTATTGTTATTGTTGATTTCCTCTGTGATTGTCTTTTTCTTACTTTCGACATAGTTTAAAAAGTTGTTCATACTTTTGCTAAACCCATTTTTTATTAAATTATACTTTTTTTCTATACATATTTTTATATGATCCATATATCGTGTTTTGAAATGTTCATACAGTTCTTTCATTTTTTTATTTGAATCATAATCCTCCATTTTTAGAATTGGAAAACTTAATATTTTGATGCTCTTACAACTATTATGACTAAAGTCAGCTTTTATTTTTTTTATATTTTTGATCTCATTCAAATTATCATCAAGATTATATGCATATATAATTATACATTCATCATATTCATCATTCATACTATTTTCTTTATATCTATTTAGTATAGATTCTTTCTCCTTTTTATATTCTTCCAAATTATTTAAATATAAAAAATAAATATATATTAACGACCTTTCAGATAATGTATTCTCTTCATTTTTGAAATATTCAGATATAGGATTATTGTAATATATATATTTTAAATTTATTCGTAACACATTTATTCTTTCATCTAATTTTACATCTGACAGTTCGTAAAAATCTTCTTTAAAGAAATATTTTAATTTGCTCAAAATCTTTTTATCTCCATAGCATGATACGTTCAACTTATCCGCGTACATTATCTTTTAATGCCAATAGAAATAAAAAAAAAAAAAAAAAAATCAGCTCAAAAGGAAATAGTACAGAGTGTACAAGTCGTACAAGTCGTACAAGTCGTACAAGTTGTACAAGCCTTACGTATGTTAAGCAAGCATACACATACATATAGATATAGGTATAAGTATATGTATATACGCACACACACATTCACATGGGCAGTATAATGTGTATATGCGCATATATCACTCCTTTTACGGATAAATGCATTACTCCCACGTTGAATAGCAAACACGGGTAGTCTATATACTGCTGGTATAATTATTTGAGGACAGGGTGGGGGAGATACATTATCCTTCCCTTCAATTGCTTAGCTGCTCGTGCTACTCTTTTCTTCTTCTTCTTTTTTTCTATTGCTTCGTACTTATTTAGGTAATATATAATACATAACGAAGTAGCAATGAGGAGGAATTTATGCATCATATTATATTTTTTTTCTTTTTCCCTTTTTGGGCATTGATAGAGTTTGAATGGAGCACACATATATATATGGACAACTGCACATATATATATGGACAACTACACATATATATATGGACAACTACACATATATATATGGACACCTAAACATATATATACGGACAGCTATACATATATATGAAATACCCCTCTATAGGCTAAAATTTCATTTTCCTAATTAGTAAAATTAATAATTATAAATGTTATTCAGTCATTTATTCATAATTATCTGCTGCACACTAATAGGAAGTAATGCGCAATAGTTGATCTGATAATAGCTTTTGTGTGCTTACATAATTTTTGGATAAACGCATGTAACACTTATTTTATTTTTCCTCTTCAAGAAAAAATCATTTGAAAAAATCAGTTAAAATCAATTAAAATTAGTAAATAAGAAAATTAAAAAATGGTAAGGGCATAAAGGCGTAAACCTGTGGGAGCACATTATGGTGAAACCAAGCGAGGGAAAAAATATAAATAAAAAAAAATTTAACAAAAAAAAAAAAAAAAAAAAAAAAAGAGAATTTTAAAATGAATTTTTTTTTTTTTTTTTTTTTTTGATTTAAGTAGTATATTTCATTAACGTTGATCTTTCTATTGGAGCATAATAAATGCTGAGTTTTTTAATTTCTTGTGTTCCTTTGTTCTTCTTTTAAGCAAGCTTGAATTTACATTATTCCGTTACAATGATAGAAGAGTTATCTAGTATACGCATACATATATGCATACGTATACATATACACTTAAATATAAATATATATATACCTGTTCAAAATTACGCGTACATTTGCACACATATATATATATGCATGTACGTAAATTTATTTTCTTTTATGGTCACTATATCCCATTTTTTCCTTATTCGACATCTGCATCCATCCTTCTTTCCATTTTCAAATATTTTCAAGTATCTTCAAATTGCAAAAATTTACTGATATAATACAGAACAACAAAATTGAAATAGTGTCTATCACTAATTTTAAATTATTTATATTCTATTATTTTGTACATGCTTTTTCAATGAACATACTTAACTGCTTTTTCCCAACAAGGGAGATTTTATATAGTCCATAATACATTATTTTGTGAATTAAATTTTGTAATTTTCTTTTTTTTATTTGTTTTTTTGTTTTATTTGTTTTTTTGTTTTATTTGTTTTTTTTTATTTGTTTTTTTTTTCTTTTTGTTTTATTTTTATTTTTATTTTTTTATTTTTTTTTTCGCCTTCCAGTTTTTATATTACATTTTTTAAAAACACGTACGTTGCCATGTATAATACATACACTCATGTATTGCTCTCATTGCCTATGAATTTAATATATTTATATCGCTTTGCTATTTGATTATTTTACCAAGCTACGGTATCTTAGCTTTTATTCTTTTGTACATTCATTCATTCATTCACTCACCTCTTTATTGGTTTATTTTTTTTACTAATGTATTTTTAATTAGCTGCATAGTCTTCATTAGCAGAACTTAAAAGGGTAAAAAGCATTTCGCCCCAAGGAAAGTTCATTGGATCATTATTTAAAAAAGTATATGTCAAAGGAAGTTGTAAAACATCATACATATATATGTATTTATATTAATACAAAAACGCTTTAAAAAGAATAGCTAAAAAAAAAAAAATAAAAAATAAGCGAACGAATAAACAGACGAACGAACAAACGAACGAACAAACGAACGAACAAACGAACAAACGAACAAACGAACGAACGAAACGAACGAACAAACGAACAAACGAACAAACGAACGAACAAACGAACGAACAAACGAACGAACAAACGAACAAACGAACGAACAAACGAACGAACAAACGAACGAACAAACGAACAGACAAATAGACGAAAAAATAGAATTTTCCTTTTTTTTTTTAATTACTCAAAGTAAGGGAGACTACAAAAGTAACTGAAGTACGTAACCGTCAGTCCGTTGTTTACACGTGCACTTCGAATATTTTGGTCCCTTTTAACAAAAATTGCCTAGTTGACCTGCTGTTGTAAAGGGCCTTCCTTTTTACTAATACGCGGGTGCACGTTTGGTACGTACATCAATATGTATGTATAGTCATGCATACCTATACGCATGTGACTGCTTTTCCTTTACAGAATACTTAAACATAAGAAGCATTCCAAGTAAATAAAAAACATATACCTTATATAACGTGGTACAAGGGAAAAGCATGACAGATATAGAAATTATTATTGACAATGGTGCGTATGCAAAAATATTTATGCATGCTTTAAAACATTCTTTTAATGATGTATGTGGGTTACTAATAGGAAAATATTCGGAAAAGGAAAAGAAAAAGCAAAAATGTATAATAACTAATACAATTCCCCTTTTCCATACGCACATACTAAGTCCTTTCCTTAAATTGGCCTTTACTCTGGTTAATATATATATGTTTTAAAAAAGAAAATGAAAAAAAAAAAAAAAAAAAAAAAAAAGGAGAAAAATATTACTTGGGCATACGTTTTCATTTTTGTAAAATGTGCATTATGTGTTTTTACGCTCACGAATTAATGCATAAATGTGAGGAGTTATATGAAAGGATGTTTTCCGCTTTTGCGGTATTTGCGCGTGGGTATATATGTACACAGATATTCATATAGGTACATATTTACATGTAGGTACATATTTACATGTAGGTACATATTTACATGTAGGTACATATTTACATATAGGTACATATTTACATATAGGTACATATTTACATATAGGTACCTACATACATATACCTATATGTGGATACCTGCAGAACTGTTTAAGCATGGCATATTTATTCATACAAACCTTTCTGTTGCATTTGAGTAGTAAAGAAGAGCAACCTTGCTTGTGGTTTGCTTATCGTTTAATTATTTTATTTTTATTTTTTTTTTACCATTGCTATGTTTCTCAAGTTTTAACCACTGACATAAAAAAAAAAAAAAAAAAAAAAAAAAAAAAAAAAAAAGAGAAAGAGAAAGAAAGAAAGACATAAGGAAAGAGACTGAAAGAATGAAGGGTTAAAAGAGATATAACGGAAGAGTTCCTCTTCATTTACACAAAAAAGAATAAATTTTCGTTGTTCAGGTAGAGAATTATTATAAAGGGAAAGAGGGGAGAATTATAGGTTACTATCATATATGTGTTGATGATTCAAAAAATGGAAATATAAAAAATATAAAAATATGTAATTTAATATCCGAGAAAATCATACAGAATTATAGTGACGCCATCATATGCTTAGCTGAACTGTCCAAATTGGAGCATGACGAGGATAACTGCGTAAATGTAAGTAGTACTTACACGTGGCATAAAAGCGAAGTGTTCATATAGTGTTGTTACGTTATTACGTTGTTACGTTATTACGTTGTTACGTTGTTACGTTATTACGTTATTACGTTGTTACGTTATTACGTTGTTACGTTGTTACGTTGTTACGTTGTTACGTTGTTACGTTGTTACGTTGTTACGTTGTTACGTTATTACGTTATTACGTTGTTACGTTGTTACGTTGTTACGTTGTTACGTTGTTACGTTGTTACGTTGTTACGTTGTTACGTTGTTACGTTATTACGTTATTACGTTGTTACGTTATTACGTTGTTACGTTGTTATGTTGTTACGTTGTTACGTTGTTACGTCGTTACGTTGTTACGTTGTTGTGTTGTACATGGTTTTCCTTACCCATTTGCTTATTCACTTATACATGTATATATAGTCATACCCCGTTGGGCATACATCGCTTTTCTTACAAAATTTTAGATGTTTATACAGGATGATAAGGGGGAATGGGAACATATAAATATGATAGTATCTCCTGAGAATAAAGACTTTTTGAAGAGGAATATTTCTAGCAATACGTATGATTAATTTTCGAAATAAAGAAAACCATTTTATTTAACAATAAGACACATATTAGTGAATGTACTGTCAGTTCTTTTGTTTTAAAGATAACAATATAATTATAATAGCTTTATTTTCTGATCCGTTAATTATATTTGATGCACCTACTGACTACATTTTCTTTTCTTCTAATTTCTTTTTTCCATTTTTCCTGCCCCTTGCAGATACTTAAACATATGTGACTTTGATGATCATTTAAATTGTATTAAATATGACTTTATGAACCCAAACTTATTTAAAGATAGTAAGTAAAAGATAAGTCAAATGAAACACAAACTAGGAGTCATACCTTCTTTTGTTTTTTTTTTCCACTGTAAAAAGTTTTAGGTAGAATTATATAGAGGAGCATATGCATACGTACATACTTACCTACGTGTATATATATCTACCTATGTGCATATATACCTACCTACATGCATATATACCTACTTACATGTATATATACCTACCTACATGCACTACATGTATATACCTACCTACATATATATACCTACTTACATGTATATTACCTACCTACATGCATATATACCTACTTACATGTATATATACCTACCTACATGCATATATACCTACTTACATGTATATATACCTACCTACATGCATATATACCTACTTACATGTATATATACCTACCTACATGCATATATACCTACTTACATGTATATATACCTACCTACATGCATATATACCTACTTACATGTATATATACCTACCTACATGCATATATACCTACTTACATGTATATATACCTACTTACATGCATATATACTTACCTACATGCATACATGCATACATGCATACATGCATACATACATACAAACATATACATGCGTACCTTCTTTACACAAATTCATTTGTAAATTTCGCCTTTTTCTGGAGTTGTAAAAATGATTTTTTGGATTATTTCTATTATTGTTAGTTAAGAGGTTTTAAATTTTTTTTTTTTTTCATTTATAAAGTAAATATAAATGTAAACATTAACTTTAGGAATGATGTTAATGTTAGCAATAATGTTAATGCTACCAATAATGGTAATGCTACCAATAATGGTAATGCTACCAATAATGGTAATGCTACCAATAATGGTAATGCTACCAATAATGGTAATGTTATTACTAACGTTTATTTTATTTTTATTTATTTTTTTCTTAAATTTAATCTGAACAATTATTAAAATTGAAAAAGAAAAAAGAATGACAAACGATAAGCAAAGCAGTATGCAAATTTATAAGTGCAAGTAAATTCAATTGTAATTTGAGATCCACAAGTATACCTTGCCGTTAGAGCAGCATAAGGTATTTTTTTTTTTACGCACCTAGATGCATTTATGAGCATTGTTTTTCTTATTTTTGTCTTCGTACTCTTGTGTCTTATAATTTTAAGAGAAAACGGAATAGTAAGTATTTTAATTTTTTTTCCCCATCTTTTCGTTTTGAAAAAGCTTGTAAGGAAAAGTGTATTTTGATTGAATAGTAGAAATAGGACCTATGCAAATGGTTACAGATGTTTACAATATTTTATGATATGTATAAGTGGGCACGTATAAATATATATGTGTATATATGAGTGTACACATATATGTATATATATATATATAATAATATATATATATAATAATATATGTATATATACATATATGTATATATACATATATGTATAGTTATACATATTCATTTGTTGTACACCTTTAAGGCTATAATGCAAAGAGAGCAGTGTGCACAATTAACCCCTTACATTTAGAAATAATTTAAAATGAAGAATCTACTACTTTTTGTAATTTCTTTGTATTTCTGTGGTTATAAGTTATGTAATTATGTTAATCACAGATTACTGCTTGAGGTTTCATATGGTCAAGTAAATGAATTAGTCTTTCCTCCAAATTTGGAATATATGATGAGTGACGTGGGTGGCGAAAATTTAAAAAGAGAAAACAAAAAAAATGAGAAAAAAGGCGAAAACGACAATAGTAGTAATAACAGCAGTAATCGGAGCAGTAATCCGAGCAGTAATCCGAGCAGTAATCCGAGCAGTATTCGGAGCAGTAATCCGAGCAATTATCCTAGCAGTAACCGCAGTACTAATAGCAAAAATAACCTCATGCACAGATCCGGAAATTCCGGGGAGGGATACTCGAGGAGAGCAGGGCGCAAAGATGCATTAAACTTAACAAGCAGCAAAAAGAGAGGAACAAATTACGACAATGAAAATTACCAAATGTTTTTTGATAAGGAACATAATGGGGAAGAAACCGATATTTTGAAAATAAATAAAGATAAATTAAAAAATAGAAAAAAGAAAAAGAGAAATGGTAAAAAAAGAGACAAATGGATGCAATTTTTAAATAAAGACAAATATATACATTATGAAAAAAAATTAAAAGATGATAAGTCAGAGGAGAACAACAGTAAGCGGATTAAGTCACATATGGACAATTCACTTGATATTACTAATTTGTATCCTATACAGAATTATAGTAAGAAATATGACATAAATAAGACAGCAAAAACGGATGACCTTAATAATAATGTAAGAGAAAGTTTCCTGTACAGCGAATTAAAAAATGTAGATTATTCTGAACATGGTAATAATTGGAATATAGGAATGTGTAAAAGGGGAAGACATCAATCCCCTGTAGATTTGCATTTACATGGTTTAAAAGAAAGAGAATTGAAAAATATAACAGACGTTTATTTAAATTTATTTTATGATGATGATTATGCATGGAATAACTATAACAAACCATGGATGAAGGGTGATATATTTTATTTTTATGAATACTTAATAAAAAAATTAGTAATTAATAGAAGGGACAATATGTTTCAAATAAAAGCTGCTAATAATGGAATTACTCCCTTTGGAGTATTATTTACTACTGATGAGCCATCTATGTTTTATGCTGATCAGATACATTTTCATTCCCCGAGCGAACATACATTTGAAGGATCAGGAAATAGAAGAGAAATTGAAATGCAAATATTTCATAATACAAATGATTCATATGAATATGATGAAGAAGTATGGAATGGGTTACCTATACAAAAGAAAACTCATATGAATAACAATTTAAAAAATAACAACAGGAAAGAAGAAAATAATTACCATTCATACATTATTACTTTTTTAATGAATAGTTTATCTAATCAACAATTACAGAAAAAATATAGTAAAAGAAAAAAAAAAAGAAACATGAAAAAACAATATCAGGTTATATCAGTAACTTTTACTAGTGCTGAGATTAATAAATCAACTATTACCAGTTTTGAAAAATTACCTTCCGAAAAATTTTTAAGAACTATATTAAATGCATCCAGAAAAGTTCTTGTAGGGTCAGGTAAAAAAAAAAAAAAAAAATTCTGCTAAAATGGCTAGCTGCACAATAAACATATCAACTGCGTTATTTGTATCGTCAAAGTTACTTTTTCTGAGGTTAAATCGTGTAATCTCGACTGAACATATATGTATAAATACCCACTTCTGCATTTGTTGGTTTTCATCCACCATGAGTGTTGATTTCGCCCCATTTCATCAGTCGCATCCCATTTATTCAATTATGCAATTACGTATTTTTTTTTTTTTTTTTTTTTTTTTTTTTTACTCCTATACTTTTCTTCCTTTACAGAGCCGATGCTAGTACAGTTGGATGAAGAACTAAATTTGAACTCCCTAATGATGATGTTAAATATTGAAGACATGGAGTTCTTAGCATACCATGGGTCATCTACTTTACCGGAATGTGAAGAAAATGTACATTGGAAGGTGGCAAAACAAGCTTTGCCTGTATCAACAGAAACTATATTAAACTTTTATAAAATGCTTAAAAAGAATACAAGTAATTATAAAGGTAGTGAAAATGATAATTACCGAAATTTGAAAAATGTACAAGATGATCTACAAAATTATGGTAAGATATACATAATTCAAGGTTTTCCTATTCAAGTGCTAATATCTTCAGCCTTATCTACTTATGAAGACAAAGAAATTATTAATATTATTAAGGAAGCATATATAAAATCCTTTTCTTCATATATATACCTCAGTTACTTTCTTTTATTTATTTTATTTTTATAACTCTGGAACAGTATGCACTTTTGTCTATTTGTCTACTAATACACTCATGTGCTGTTATATTTGCTAAAATGTAATTTTCCCTTTAAGTTTTTTGGTGGTTCTCCCATAAAGGGACTGACAATTACTTTTATTTCATAGTATTTAAATTCACAAATGAATTAAAAAAAATAAAATAAAATAAAATAAAATGTATCCTTATTTTTCTACCAACTCAGTGTTGACAGTCTAAATATAAATCTTAATATTAAATCTTAATTTTTTTCTTTTCTTTTCTCTCATTTTCTTATCTCATCTATTCTTTTTTTTTTTTTTTTTTTTTTTTTTTATTGCATATAATATGTGTGCAAAAAGTAGCATGCAAATATTTATTTATTTTATTACATTTATTCTTTTGGTTTTAAGATTTCAGCGTATGTTATCATTTATCAATTGCATTTTGCTGTAGCTCCCTACGCGAATACAACTGTTCATACATACTCACACACACGGATGTACAATCGTTGGCGCAATAATGCTCATCGGTTTTCCCATGTGTATCACTGTCGTTTTTTTTTTCCCATTTGAGGGATTATTTTTATTTATTTTTTTTTTTAAAGAACAATTTGATATTTATATAAATTATTCGATTTTTCTTTATGTTTAATAATTCAGTAATATAAATCCAATGTAACAAAGAATAAAAGATAAAAAAAAAATGAATAAATAATTTATAAAGAAAGCTAATTTCCACGGGTCTACAAAAAAAACAGAAATCAAGAAATCTGATATAATAAATGGCTGAATGAAAAGGTTTACCATTACGTAAATATAAATAAAAAGCAAAATGCTTAACAGTATTTTGCCTTTTAGTTTTACATCCATTTTTTTGGGAAAATAAAATCGAATGATGGAAGATGAGGGGGGGGGGTGAGGAAAAAATGGTAAAAAATGGTGTAAACAAAGAGAAACAATTTTCGATTTCCTATTTTGTTATCATTTTAAATTTGTAATGTCACCCCCAAAGAAAAGTTTTACTCTCTGTATAATTGAATCTTTATTGGGATCAAAGGGCTTATCCTTTGATGGGATCTCCAGAACTGTTGGCAGAATTTTATCGTGTAAATCAACTAGGTACCTTATTTCGTCAGCGATCTGCAAATAGGAAAAAATAAAAGAAAAGAAATTAAAAATAAAAGAAAAGAAATTAAAAATAAAAGAAATAAAAAAAAAAAAAAAAAAAAAAAATAAAGGAATTTCACACTATACTCTTTTCTTTTTGATATGTACGTCTCCCCTATCAAATTAAGTGTTTTCTTTAATTTGGTGCATTTTATAATGTAACATTTTACACAAAGTTATGCTATTTAATCTTAGGAAAGGTTGACTCGTATTTGCAGCTAAATGTTTCCCATTATCTTTTCTGTTTTTTCGTTTTTCGTTTTTCGCTTTTCGCTTTTCGCTTTTCGCTTTTCGTTTTTCGCTTTTCGCTTTTCGCTTTTCGTTTTTCGCTTTTCGTTTTTCGCTTTTCGCTTTTTTTTTTTTTTTTTTTTTTTTTTTTCTTAAAATTACCTGTTGATTCATCAATATAACTCCGCAATCATTTTTTGATGTGTACTCTTTAAATACTTCTTCAATTTCTGCTTTATTCGTTTCTTAAAAAGGGAAGAAAATAAATGCATGAAATTCTTTGTTGTTATATTTACATAATATTTTGCGGTAAAAATAATCATTTCGAGTATTCAAAAGGAGGAAGAGGAAAATACTTTTACAATTCTTAGCACAATCATAGTTCACAAAAGTATAATTTTTATCAAATTGCAATTTTTCAAAAATTTATTTACGTATTTGCGCAATATACTGTTTTTTTTCTTTTATCCATCCTTTATATTATATTACTTGAGTTTACAATAAAAAAATTTTTTTTCCCTAAACCATCCCTAAAGCCAATACCAGCTAATAAAAAACCTACTACAGAATCCTGTCAAGACAACAGTTAAGGAATGCATATAAACGTGTGTTCAAGTGCCAAATATGGCAAAATTTTCATGCACACATAATTACTTAAAAAGTGGAAATACTCGCACTTGTATATATAAAACAGGGTGCATACTATTACATATAAAGCTACTACACTGATTTCCGCTACTACACTACGGACATGTATACTATTACACACATAGCAAATATGTATATTCACGCATTCCCAATATATGCATATCACATATAAAAAAATGTTTATTATTTTTTTTTTCTTTATTCCTAACTTCATCCCCTATGATATATATTTTTAAGTCTGTTTCGTTGAAAAATTTGTGTCTTCTTGTCGTCATTATACATACATATATATATATATAATATATATATATATATATATAATACGATAATTATATATCTTTCCTTTCTATTTTCATTTATACAAACAAAAAAAAAATTTACAAATATGATCAATTGATATTTCATAAAGTTAACACACACAGACTATTAACATTTAAAAGAGGAGTAAAATGAACAAGGGGAATTTACAATAATTGGAATAAAATATTTTCTCTTTCGGATGAACTCACACGCTTAAAACAGAAGTAATTGAAAAAAAAAAAAAAAAATATAAAATAAATATAATATGATAAAATAATGAAATAAAATATAAAAAAAATAAATAATAAAATAAAGGAAAAGGTAATAAACCTTAACGTACTGTTTTATTAACCGAACTCTGAAAATTTGCTATTGCTGATTTTTTTTTTTTTTTTTTTCATATAAAAAAACAAAGGTACATAATATAAAGAGAATTCATTTTTTATTTTAAAAGATAAAAAGGATTAATAAAACGAAATATTGAAAAAAAGGAAATGGTGGAAAAATGAAAAATATATGAAGTAAAAATATATGAAGTAAAAATATATGAAGTAAAAATATATGAAGTAAAAATATATGAAGTAAAAATATATGAAGTAAAAATATATGAAGTAAAAATATATGAAGTAAAAATATATGAAGTAAAAATATATGAAGCAAAAATATGTGAAGCAAAAATATGTGAAGCAAAAATATGTGAAGCAAAAATATGTGAAGCAAAAATATGTGAAGCAAAAATATGTGAAGCAAAAATATGTGAAGCACAAATATATGAAGCAAAAATAAAACGTTGGGAAAATAAATCAAAGGAAAAATAAATTAAAGGAAAAATAAATTAAAGGAAAGAAAAATGCATAACAAAAGGTACTTCCCCTCTGCCAAAGATAGAGTGTTTTATGAGAGTATATAAATTAATTACATATGTAGATTTTGCACATGTGTAATAAGTTTATATATATGTATTATGTATGTTTATATGCATATAAAGTCATATATTTGCATACGTACACATGTGTGTACATAATTACACGTATGCACGCAGAGTTATGCGCCAATATAGTATTCTCTTATGGAAACTTTTCTTATGTACAGAGATGATTTTATATTTGCTAAAGTTCATTCCATAAAATTAAGAGGACAAAAAAGTGTAATTTGTAATAAGCATATATTCATCCATTTTAATTAGAGAAAAATAATTTTTTTAAAATATAAAAAAAGCAAACAAAACGAATAAAACCATATTATTAAGATAATAATTTAAAGCTTTGGTCGTGCAAGTGTGAAATGTAAAAAAAGTATTCTTTATTATGTAATAAATTTTTTTAAAATATAAAAAAAGCAAACAAAACGAACAAAATCATATTATTAAGATAATAATTTAAAGCTTTGGTCGTGCAAGTGTGAAATGTAAAAAAAGTATTCTTTATTATGTAATAAATTTTTTTTAAATATGATTTTTAAAAAGAAAAAAAAACAAAAAAAAATTTTGTTAAAAAAAATTTAAATCATTATTACCAAATAAGTCCAATACAGATGAAAACAAAAAATATGTACTAATAATGTATTATTTTATAGTAGCTATTACGGACTTTTTTTCTTATATTCTTTTTTTATCCTATATTTTATTTCATTTTAACACTATCGAAGGTAAAGAACGTATTATACCTTACATTTACACTTTTGAACCTTAAAAAATGAAGTAGCAACAAGTCAACTGTTTTTAATGTATCGTTTTTATATGATCTAATTGCTAAGGAATATGACAGCAAAATATTATGAAAAAAAAAAAGAAAAAAATTAAGAAATAGTTAAAAATGAATAAGAATAATTTTAAAAAAATTAAAAAGAAAATCTCATAAAATGTCGATAAAAAAAAAAAAATTATGGAAAAAAGGGAAATTGTCATGAGGCAAATAATATGAAATTTTTTTTCGCCTTATATCCTAATTCTGTTAGTCATCATCATCCTCATCTTCGTAATCCTCCTCTTCATCATCCTCCTCTTCGTCATCCTCCTCTTCGTCATCCTCCTCTTCGTCATCTTCGCCATCTTCGCCATCTTCGTCATCCTCATCATCCTCATCATCCGCATCATCCTCGTCATCCACCCCCTTTTTACTGTTCTTATTTTTTAATTTTTTCTCTTTTTTCGTATTATTACTATCACTGTCATCCCCTTCATTTTCCTCTTCTTCGTCTTCCTCATCGTCTTCCTCCTCTTCCAATCCTGAAAAAGCCTTAGATATGTACATATTTTCGTTTCTCCTCCTCGGCCTTGTGCTTGAATCTATTATATTTGACGGATCAATACCATCTAGCTCTTCTTTTAATTTAATTTTCTTCCTGTACTCGTGTATTTCTGCAGGATTTGGTAGTCTTCCATTTTCCGAACATATTTCTTTTTTTTCACAATATGTAATTATTCGCTCTTGCAATTTCTTATTATATTCTTCTTCATCTTGTTTGTTTAAATCTTTGAAAATAGTTGGTCCTATCTTAAGATCTAAAACAATTTTTCTTAATTTCTCCTTTTTAACTGTTTGTACACTTTTTTCTTTATCATTTCCACTTGCCCTTTTTTTTTTTTTTTCTTTTTGTTTTTTTGAAATACTGTCATCATCATCACTACGTATTTTCGAATCGTTGTTACTTTTATTTTTCTTATTTTCTGTTTCCCCATCATCTTCGTCTTCCTCTTCCTGTTCCCTTTGGTCCTCTACTTTCCTTTTTCTCTTCTTTTTCAATATCTTATTATCATCGTCCGAGTTTATTTCCCTCCTTTTTTTGCCCTTTTCTTTGGTCGAGTTATAATTAACAGTATCATTGGAGTATTCATCTTCATATTCCTTATCATTTTTTTTTATATTTTTTTCGGATTCCTTCTTTTTTATATCCTCAACGTTATATGTATTTTCTGTCTTCTTGGTCTTCTCTCTCTTATCTGATACTTCATCAGTAGTTTCTTCCTCCTTCTGTTCGTTATATAATTTTAAAAGTTTCTCTTTTAAAATATTCTTAAGTAAATCCTTCTTTTCCTTATTTTCCGAAAAATATGATTCATCTACATTTAAATGATCAGCTACATCTTTTCTTACACTCTTTATTGTTACTAAGTTCAAATCCTTCTCAGGTAATATTTTATCAAGTATGTTTTCTATTTTTGATACTTCAGTTTCAGCATCTACGAAAAATGATTACCGTGCATATATGTGTATATTTTTATATTAGTTTTATAATGTATATAAATGGAAGAGGGGGTTGGGGTGGGTGAACAGTGTATATATAAATGATGGTAATATAAAGGTAAGTACACAACGGAAGATGCGTGCGCAATAATGTCAACATAACGATGCGCAAACAAATGCCCACAGCAAGTTTTTAATTGCTGAACTTTTTCCCCCCTATTAATAAGTTTTGTTCCTTTTGTTTTTAGTTTTGTTTATCCTTTTATTTTTTTTGTTTATTATTTCATTTATTATTTCATTTATTATTTCATTTATTATTTATTATTTAATATTTTATTTAATTTATTATTTTATATATTATTTTATATATTATTTTATATATTATTTTCTTTCATTTCATTATCTTTACTTTCTTTCTTTTTTCCATCCCTCCCCCCGTAGAACTACCATACAATGTGCTATTTTGCCCGAATAGCGCAAAGAAAAATATCAGAGTAAAAATAGCATTATAATAATTACTTCATTATATAAACAAATATAAAATAGTTCAATATTTAAATTATGCAAGTTACGCAAAAGAAATGTGTGTACTCATCTTTTACAGTTAGCATTGTACTGGTATGTATATACGTTGAAATAAAGACATAAGTATAAACATATACATATACGTTTATGTATGTACATATACATATATATATACATATTCGTACGTATGTGAGTACACTCATAGCCCCATATACGTATATATGCATGTCTGTCTGCTTACCCATAAGTAAAATAATGTAAGTCTCCCAATGTTGTATAAAAATAAATTTATCTTGCGATTCAGATAAGTAATAAAGTTATATACTAAAATCAGTATTAGTTAATGGCCTAAAATGTGGAAGCGGATGTAGGGAAATTATAGAATACTTTCATTACCATACTACTACTACTATTACTACTATTACTACTATTACTACTACTACTAATAATAATAATTGTAATAATAAAAGTATTAGTGATATACCCTTCTAGCGTGTGCAAAATTGAACTTTGTTTATTATTTCTTTTACTGTACTGTACTTAAAAAAAATAAATCGGGCTCCATATAAATATTATATATCTAAATATAATATATATATATATATATATATATTACATATAAAATTATATTACATTTACAATTATATTATGTATGTTATTATATTATGTATATAACTATCTTAGGTACATAAATAAACGCAAATAAAGGCATTAAAGGCCAACAACGAAACCAAAAAAAAAAAAAGAAAAAAAAAAAGGAATAATAAGGAATAAGCAAACTGAAAAAAGAAATACGAAAAATTTGCGGATTTAGATTTATTTAACAGTACTACAAATGCTGACAATTTCTGCAAATTTATTAATTTTAAAATGTTAAAACGATGTTAAATTAATAATATGGAAAAGAAAATTTTTTTTTTTTTTGTTTTATAATTATTACTATTATTATTATCACTGTTACAGGAATGTTAGTAATATTTTAACTATTAAAATTTTGTTTGAATATTTTGGAAGAAATGTGCCACATTTATTATATTTACAAAAATGAATATTTCATTTTTAATTTTATAATATATAAATGTGGATGCGTACAAACAAAAATGAGTAATAATATAGCGTAACGCATATTATAACATACATGCATGTACATAAATATACATATAGTATATATATATGTATATGTACATGTATATACATATGAGTATGTATATCCTTATTTTTATGAATTTTAGTTTGTGTAATCTTTTTTCCTACCACAATTTAATCGTGGTTTATTCATTTTAATTATTTATTTATGCATTTTCTTCCTAATCATGTTTTTTAAACTTTATGGTTCTTATATACTTTGCTGCATTTAATTTTACCCTCAATTTTGCCTTTACTGTTATAACATGCATTTACGTACATTTACAAACTCTACGCACGTTTACATGTATGTGCATACATATGTATACTTCCGTACTTGCTTATAACTGTCTTTACGCGTTTCCGCTTCATCGGGAGTATTTTTAATTATCCATATATTTAATTATCCATATATTTAATTATCCATATATTTAATTATCCATATATTTAATTATCCATGTATTTAATTATCCATATATTTAATTATCCATGTATTTAATTATCCATATATTTAATTATCCATATATTTAATTATCCATATATTTAATTATCCATATATTTAATTATCCATATATTTAATTATCTATATATATATTTATGTGCATATTTATATATTCGTGTATTTATATATGTATATATTTATTTATTAATTTCAATATTATTTTTTTTTTTTTTACCAGTTCATTTTATTACACTATCATTGAATATTGAATCGCCTTTTTTTTCCATTTATTTTCTACTATTTTTCAATTTTTTTTCTAATTTTATTTTTGAATTAATTTTCTTTTTTTTTTTTCTTTTTTTTAATTTAAAAAAGTGGTAGTCTTGTAATTATAATAAGGTTAAAGTAAATTAAAGAATGGAAGTGAAGATATATATTGTGTACCCACAAAAATGAAATATGCGAAATATTTGAGAAGAAATAAAATTAAATCTTCTTTTTTTTTTTTTTTTTATCCATTCTATAAAATTGAAAAAAAAAGTAGCTGAACAATCATAAAGCTGTAAAAATTTTTGAAATATTTAAGAAAGGGTTTTTAATAAAAGGAATGGTATAACCATTTTTCCCAAAGTTGGATGCGTTGGACCTGCTGGGGTGCATGCGTGTACATACGAACATATACACACATACGTACA
This sequence comes from Plasmodium malariae, assembly GCF_900090045.1. NCBI lineage: Eukaryota > Apicomplexa > Aconoidasida > Haemosporida > Plasmodiidae > Plasmodium > Plasmodium malariae. The sequence continues at coordinate 1,909,603 of NC_041783.1, forward strand.
TACATGTAAACCTCCCTCCCATAAGCGATATTTGCTTTTTATTCATTAAGTTTTTGCTATCACTTTGGGAACAGAACATTTAACTAAAAAAAAATATATAATTAACCCTTTACGATGAAAAAAGGAAAAATGAATGTTTTATTTAATTATAACTTCAATTTTAATTTTAATTTTATCTTATTTATTTTTTTTTTTCAGAGCATAATGTCATACTTATTAATGCTCTACAAATCGGCATACTTTGTTTTTCATATGGTGTTAATCAGTATAATCAGTATAACTGATAGATTTTTTTTTTTTTCGTTTTTAACGTAGCAAAAAATTGATAAGAAAAAGAAAAAGAAAAAAATAAATAAATAAATAAAATGAAATGTAATAAAATATAATAAGATACAATAAGATACAATAAGATACAATAAGATACAATAAGATACAATAAGATACAATAAGATACAATAAGATACAATAAGATACAATAAGATACAATAAGATACAATAAGATACAATAAGATACAATAAGATACAATAAGATACAATAAGATACAATAAGATACAATAAGATACAATAAGATACAATAAGATACAATAAGATACAATAAGATACAATAAGATACAATAAGATACAATATAATGCAATAAAATATTATAAAATAAGAGCCGTTAAAAAATTTTTATTTACGTGTGCGTTAGTAATGCACGTTTGGATTAAGCGTGTCTGTATGTACAAGAGATTAGTCAGCTTATAGCAAATAGTAATGAATGATTTAAAGCTCCTTCTTTAAATTCGTCAACATATACATACAAATGCACACATAAAGACGCTACACGTATACATACGTATGTATATACTTATATTTGTAGGAACAAAATTACAAGCTTCTCTGCTTTAAGCATATAGTAAAACAGTATCCTACCACTGATATATTCATAAAAATATATGCATAATACGAAAAAAAAAAAAAAAAAAAAATTCTCACAAATATTTAATACTGCCAATCGTAAGAGCAATCTTTAAATATTATCCTTGTGTGTACATTTGTTTATACAAGTGTAAATTGTATATTATATATTGTATAATGAACATATGTCTTGTTAAAGCCTTTGAACATGATGAACGAATTACCTTAAAAGTCATACAAAAAGGAACAGGAATAAACTGAACTGGATACGAGCTGCATTTTATTTCATGTATCATTTTGTATAACTCCTTTCATATAATTCGAAAATTATTGAATTGTTAGTAATCCTCAATAGACGTTCATTGTTTTATTTTTTACATATTTTTTTTTTTTTTACATAATCTTGATCCTACTATATTTCCTATTATATTTACGTATATATGGCCAATTGGATTAAAAAAAAAAAAGTGCATGGCAAATAAGGGTGGAGAAGGTATCAACATAGACTGCACATGTTTAGATCTATTTGAAGAGCCTACGAAAACCTACTATTTTTATGACTGTGCTATATTAAAAAAATGCATACAAAATGGGGCCTTAAAAGAGTCTGAGAGTGTGTGTATATATGGAAAAGAAAATTGCGGTAAGACTTTACTTCTAACAGAAATAGTAGCTGATCTTACGGCTGTAAAAGAGCTTAAAGGAATGAATTCTAAAGTTGTTTTTTTAGACTGTGACTTAAGTTTTAACTATAAAAATTATGAAAACATGATATATAATAAATTCGATAAGTACATAAGTAATAGCTATAAAAGGAATGACCACACGAGTAATAGCTACGTAAGTAATAACCGCATGAGTAATAACCCTAACGTGAATATTATTAACACGAATAATAAACTTAAAAAGGAAAATTTAAAAAAAATATATTTAGAAAAATCTTTTTCGAATATTTATTATATGCCCATATTTAACCCAGGTCATCTTTTAGTTATTTTGAACACACTGAAAATTTTATTAGAAAAAAAGGTATTTATTGAAGCATTATTTTTTGATTCCTTATCTTTTTGGAATTTCTGTAAATATGATAAAATAAATTTCTTTTCAGATAAGAATTATGTGAAAAGAAACTCTTTCGAGTTATTGGATTATGTTTTTACTCTTATTTTAAATTTAAAAAAAAAGTATAAATTTTTATTTTTTTACACAAAATTATGTAATGAAGACAGATTTATAGAATATATCATCAACTTGTCTATTAACGAAAAACATGGGGAACAAATAAAGAATGTCGAAAAAAAGCAAGAAAAACAAGTAGCTGGTGAAAAAGTAAATACATTAAAACAAGTATTTTTTTTAATACCACATAATTTTAATGATATATTAAAAACACATATATTTTTGAAAAAAGATTTTGCAACGAATAATTATTTAATGGAAAAACCTTTTTTTATTTTTTTAATACCAAATGAAAAGAAGCAATTCACACACATCAACAAGAATAGTAATTTTACAAATTTGAATTTTTTATTATGTTTATCATCTGAAATGAAAGACAAAGATAAAGATTCCTATTCCAAGTTTTTTTTTATGATAACTAATTCACACACGATTGTCCCTTTGTAAAAGGGGAAAACGAAAAAAATGAAAATAAAAAGGACAGACTAGTCAGAGTTACATGGGCTCGAAAAGAATTTTTCACATCTGGAGGTACTGGAACATAGAAATACCGTTTAATGCTAATAAAAGAGGCGCATCAAAAGTGTCAGTAAAAAATTATGTATATGTACATGTTAATTAACTGGACTCTTTTTTGCTGTTTTATTTATTCATAAATCCGAATTTGAAGGTACAGTAGTATAGCTACACATTTATTTTTGAATTGTATATTTTACAGAAAATAAAATTTGTAATTCTTGATAAAAATTTAACATGTTTTTGGATAGACAAATTAATCGTTTATGAGAACAGTAATAAACGTAGAAGAAAAAAAAAAAAAAATGAATTCTACAATTTTTTAGGTCAAAAGATGTGTTTGTAATGCTTAATTTTTTCTCGAAAATTACTCTTCACTAATAAATAAATAAATATATATATATATATATATATATATATATATATATATGTATGTATTTATATATGTGTATATGTGTGCATATTAAATAGTTGTCATTATATTTTCCCTACCACAATAGTTAAGCTAACCTTCAATGGGTATTATATAACATTTGTATGGTTTATTCATTAGACGCATGTTGTATATCACAATTTATGTTGTTTGAAAAAACTAATGAAATGATTTTCCTTCATTATTCATATGCACTTATTTTGCACACAAAAATAAAATTGTTCATCTGCTGTATTCTTTTGGTACGTATCATACAAATAAAAAAAAAAAAAAAAGCGTAAATACAGTCAATTCCTTCAACGAAGTAGAATAATGCGTAAAACTTTGTAGTAGTAAACTTCGGCGGTACATGAACAATATCGTGTAAACGAAATGTATACATATATATATATATATATATATATATATATGTATGTATGTGTGTATAAATATATATATATACATATACATAAATGTATGTATATATTTAAAGACAAAATACAAAAATATGCGTAAATTATGGGTATTCTGCCAATGTATTTTTTCCTTATTCCATAAAAAGTTAGGAGGAATATCAACTAAGATATTTGAAATAACTTTTCTAAAAAGATGAAAAAAAGCGTATTTCAAAGTAGCACACCATTTTCTGCAATTCACATACATGCATACATACGCATACATGTATATATATGTATGTATATGTATTCGAAAGATAAGATCTACATACATTAAAAGGAAAAAATTGTAAGAATTAATAGAATTACTGCAAAATATTTACAGACTATTGCACGATACATACAAGGCGGTTTGTTATTTTTATTATTTTATGTATATATTTTTTTTTATTTTACTTTATTTTGCTTTATTTTGTTTTTTTTGTCTTTTATTTTTTTTGGTTTTCATTTTCACCTTTGTATTCATTTTGGGTGTTCATAATTCATTAAATATATATATATACATATTAGTGAAAACTAGGTGCACGACGTTTTATATAATATTTGTTTTCTTTTTATTATTTTTTTTTTTTTTTTAAATAAGATATTAAACATAGAACAATATAGGATTTAAGTATTAAACGTTTTTTTTTTTTGTGTTTCACAACATTAACAGGGTTATGCAATTTCTTGCAAAAGTATTATACATACACTTATACTTTTATTGCGCAATTTATTAATTTTTCTTTCTTTTCTTCGTAGAATTCTTAATTTATAGATATAGTAAAGTATTTCTTAACTTTTTTTTATTGCAATATCAACCTTGATGTTCAGAAAAAATATTTGATTTTTCACGATTACAACCTTGTTCAGAAAAAATATTTGATTTTTCACGATTACAACCTTGTTGTTCAGAAAAAAAAATTAATTTTTTATCTTTACAACTGTAATGTTCAGAAAAAAAAATTAATTTTTTATCTTTACAACTGTAATGTTCAGAAAAAATCTTCGGTTTTTTTTTTTTTATGGTATAAAAATACTGGGAACAAATTTTTATTTTTATTCTATTTTCTTTTCTACCAAATATGCTGCGTTAATATATACATACATATATATGTATATATATGTCTTTTTTTTTTTTTTTTTTTCGCTCTAAAAAATGTAGCGTTCATATTTTTATTATTTAATATTTTTTTTTGCTGACCACATGATCGTAGCGTTCATACATTTTTTTTATTTTATTTAATTTTATTAAAATTTATTGTTTTATTTTTATTTTTTTATAGCAATTAAATTTGTTATTCTTACCCATATTTTATAAAAAAAAGAACACCCGTTTTTCTTTTCTTTAATTTGTAAATAAATTACAACTTGTTTTAACGAAAAAATGGAATCTTCGGAGATACAACATTTAAAATCTACACAAAATAATGGAAAGGAACAAAATATGTGTCAACAAGATGGGCATATAACTTCATTACAAGACAGTTATAACGAATCTGCAAATACTACAGGAAAAACGAATCCTTTAGAGGGATACTATACAGTAACACATGAAGATGACAAATCGATGGATGCAAATAATATACCATATATAATACCCGATATGACCGAATCTGGAATGCCCATAGATCCAACAACTATGCAAGCAGCTGCAGCTATAAATCAAAGTTTAATGTATCAAAATCATGGACTCCCCGCAGATTACCCCGTAATACTTTATTTAAAATAAATACGAATATGCGAGTATTTACTATATCTTTTTTTCTATTCCTCCTACACTGATTTTTTCTTCTTGTTTTTGTTATTGTTGTTCTTTGAAAAAGTATGTTCATTTATGGCGTACATTAATGTAGGAATGTGCCCACATACATATACATACGCATGGGTTTACACGTGCACATCTTTGTGCTTATGTATACACACAAATCCTTAACTATGCCATCTTTTTTTTCTTTATCGCCTTTTCCCATTTTATAACAGTATCAAATGTTTAACGGAATGAACGGAATGAACGGAATGAATGGAATATATGGGGGAATTCCTCAGTATTATGGGGGAATGAATGTACCGATGAATCCCTATTATGACCCTTATGGAATTATAAATCCTTTATCTTGTGCTTCCCAAAATTTAGAGAAAGCCAAAAAAAGAAGCAAAAAATTTTACTGCTGTTGATAATTTGAAGTAGGAGTATATGTATTTTGCATTATATAGTAAAAGTTTTTTAGGTTTACGCGCATATGTCATAACTGTTTTGTTTTGTCTTACTTTATTATACCACATTATATTGCACGATATTATATATTACAATGTTATATTGAACCATATAATAATATATCACCATAGTACATTTTTCATTTATTTTTAGTTTAACTTTTATTTATTTTTATTTATTTATTTGTTTTATTTTTTTTTTTATAAATATATTTTATATCTGCAAAATGCGTTCCTCTTCTCCCCTCATCTATAAAATACCCTTATTTTATAGTAACCATAAAATTAACCCAAAATACGAGAAGCAAAAGTAGCGTTTGCAAAGATTATTAGCAAAATTAGAAAAAGCGAAATAGCGAAAAGGCGAAAAAGCATCCTATTATACACTTGTGTAGAATATAATAATTTATGTAGAGTTATGTATGAAATTAACAACTAAAAATGAGTATTTGTCTGAATATGTTTTACTCTTTCCTTTTCTTTTTTTGGAAATTATAAAATTTTCGTTCATAATTGTTTTTTTCATAAATTAATGAGGTATTTACTTTATACTTTTAAAAGTTGAACATTATTCTTTATGACAAATTTTTAATCATATTATAGTTTTTTCATATTGTGTTTTGTAAACTTTGAGTTTTAATAAAATAAAAATGTATTTACTATAAAGCAGGTTCGTATTATTCTGTTTTGTAATATTCTGCTCCGTTCCACTGTATCCCATTATGTTGTACTCCGTTTTATATGACTCTATTGCATCCTACTCCGTTCGATTTTACTCCATTCTATATTTTTTTTTATTTTTAAATTTATTCTTTTTCCGTCAAATTGTATATATATATATATACATGTACCAACCCCTTTCTTAAAACTGAGGATAAGTTCCGCCTCTACATATTTCACGACATGGTTAAAAAAAATAAACGAAAATGAAGATGAAGATGAAAATGAAAATGAAAACAAAAATAAAAATGAAAGGAAGTAAGACTTGTCAAAACATATTAAATGTAAAACCTCACTTAATTTTGAATTAAGTAAAAAAGTTTTAAAGAAAATTTACATTTGTATAATAAACACTTTACGAATTTTAATATTATATTTTATTTTCTCATGTATAAAATTTAAACCTCACTTTTATTCTTTGTGCCGGTTCGTCTTAAAATTCATATATATATTTATATGCCTTTGTTTTACCCACACTTTTGCGAATATGTTATAAGGACAAAATGGAATAAAAAGAATGTATATATTTAATTCATTGTTAATACAAAAAAATTAAGGATTTATTTTTTTTTTATCCTTTTTCTTTTCTCCAAGAGGAGAAGCATTGGAGCGGGTGTATCATCATATGTATAATATGTATGTATATATATATATATCTATATATTTATATATATATATATAGATATATAAATATATATAGATATATAGATATATATATAGATATATACATAGATATATACACATATGTACGCAAACATGTAGATAAATCTGTATATGCATACCCATACACATTCTGTTATTTTATTTTGAAGTGTAATAAAAAAGGCCTCTAACTCGAGTTAAAATATTTTTTTTTTTTTTTTTTGAATTACTCATTTTAGACAATGCGATGTTAAAAATAAAATTTTTTAATGTGACACGAAGGTATTGAGATAATATGTATAAACATGGGTATGTAATTTTCCCTTATTTTTTAATTTATTTATTTTAAATGATGAAAAATATAAAAATATTTTTTTTGCAAGAAATGTAGAACTGCTATTTTTCATTTAAATATATTAAAAAATATGTCTTATTTATTTTTTTTGTCTCCATTTTATCTTCCATTTGTTTTCCATTTTTGAACATTTTTTTCTTTGTAAAGAATATACGCGTTATAGCGTATGGTTAACGAGAATCTCCTTTTAGCAATATTTCATCATAATAAATCAAATAAAAAAAAAAAAAAAAAAAAAAAAGTACTGGATGATATAAACACAAAATGAAAATGAGGCAAATCCATGACAAAAGCAAAGTGATCTTAAGGCAAATGCATTTTACAGCAAAGTAAAAATGTGCAGAATAGGCATATATTATATAAAATAGACATTTTCTTGAAGCTTCATTTATGAGTTTTTCATCCTTTTGTTTATATGCATTCAGCTATTCCACCATTTTGTTATTTTTCATTATATTGTTTGTTTTGACAAGTTTGTTGTTGCTCCCACTTTTCGTCTCTTCTTCCACTTCTTGCCGCTTCCCTTACTTGTAAACCTTTTATCCCTTTTTTAAAAAGAAAAAGGCACAAGAAGAAACTGCACAAAGGTGTAAAAAATCTGAAGAGGGGTCAGAAATGTATAAGCAAAAGTCATTAGACTTAAAAGATACAAATTATATTTACGAAAAATCATGGGTTTGGGTAAATATAAATACCATAAAAAATAAAAATGTGATGCTATATAGGGAGATATTTGAATATTATAAAAATAAAAATAGTATATTTTGTTTCTTTAAAGGAAAAGTAAATAAATTTGTCTCAAAAAAAGAAGTGGAAATATATATATACTTAGATGATAATTATGAAAAATTAAAAAACAATATAAATTATTATGTTATAGAAAATGTGAAATATTTATTACCAATAGATACAAATTTTGGTTGTAGTGATAATACTAATTTAATATATCTAAATGCACCTAATTTAGTAGAAAATATTTATCAGAGATATAATAAAGCATATGTAAATAAAGAATGTCGGAATTGTATTTATACATACATTGGTTATATATTATTATCAGTAAATCCTTATATAAATTTTGAAATCTATGATGAAAATTATATGCAAAAGATAAAAGAAGAAAACAATTTGTTTTCCATTCCTCATCCCTTTTCAATAGCCAACGATGCATATAATTGTTTAATCAAAGATAAAGTAAGTCAGTCTATAATTATAAGTGGGGAGAGTGGCGCTGGAAAAACAGAGTCATCAAAACAGGTTTTGCGCTACCTCACTTACTTGAGCTCTTGTTATAAGGAAGAAAAAAATAAAAAGAAGAAAAATAAAGATAAAGATATAAATAAAGATAAAGATATAAATAAAGATAAAGATATAAATAAAGATAAAGATATAAATAAAGATAAAGATATAAATAAAGGTAAAAATAAAGATATATATAAGGATATAAATAAAATAAGGAAAATAGAAAAAACGTATAACCAAAATGAAAATGACAATAAAACAAGGAGGACCGATGCGAACACTAGCAGTACAGATAAATCACATAGCAGTAAGAGTACACCCCTTAAGTATGTTAGCAACTGTAAGTATAACATAAATATTATAGACGATAGCAATTTTAGTGGATCTGAATTTACTCACTTTGGTGATAATCAGCTGAACAGTTCAGGTAAAAAAAAAGAAAGACAAAATAAAAGTAGTAACAGTAGTGACAGTGGCCATAGCAGTAATGAAAACAGTAATAACCGCAGCAATAATAGCAGTAACAATAAATGCAATGGTAACTGCAATAGTAACAGTAATTCCATTAGGAGATATAGCAAGAACGCTTTGCACAAAAGCTCGGGCTTATCTATACCTGCATCCTCATGTTTATCATCTTCATACGAGGAGAAAATACAAAATAGTAACCCATTATTAGAGTCCTTCGGTAATGCCAAAACAATAAAAAATGATAACAGTAGTAGATTTGGAAAATTAATGAAGCTGAATTATAATGAGAGAGGTATATTATGTTCGGCATCCATTGAAACGTACTTACTTGCAAAGGCACGAGTTGTTAATGTTCCTTATGGAGAAGGAAATTACCATATTTTCTACTCATTATGTCAAGATGAAAATCTAAGGGCTGAATTCAATTTGTTACCTTGGTATAAGTACAATTATTTAAAGGCCAAGAGTAAAATGAACAAGTATAACGAGGATAAGTGGAGTGAAGGAGAACGCCAGGGGGATAACGCAGATGAGGAAGAGGACGAATGGAATGACACTGAGAATAGCGAAAAAACGGAAAATAATGAAAAAAAAAGGAAGAGTAAAATACGGGCGAAGAGAAAAAAGGCGGAAAAATTGGAGATAGTAGTAGAAGAAAAAGAGGAAGAAGAGGAAGAGGAAAAAGGCAAGGGGGAGAAGATGAACAAGAGAATTAAAGGAAAGGGGGATAAGCATAATGGTAAGAAGCCGAATAATAATGAGTCTGGAAAGAGTTACCAATGCCTATACAATTTGGATGTCATCAGAAAATGTTTTAATAGTATAGGCGTTTTTGAAAGTGAACAAAAGGAAATATATAAAACACTGATATGTATTTTATTATTGGGAAATATTGAATTCGTTGAAAATGAAGAGGAGAGAGGAAGATTAAAAATTAAAAACATACAATTATGTGAAAAACTAGGTTCGTTATTAGAAATTGCAAATGAGAATTCGGATAGTAATAAAATTGTAGAAATATTGACTATAAAAAAAGTCAGAGAGACACAAAAATATTATACTTACCAGCAAGCTATTTACAATCGCGATGTTTTATCGAAAGCCTTGTATCAGCTGCTTTTTGAGTATATAATTTTTCGAGTTAATGATTCCCTCAATGTCAAAGAAAAAAAGGGAAAGGCGTCCTTGGGCGGTGACAGTGGTAGCAGTAGTGGAACAAGAGATAGCAGTGCTAGAAGTGGAAGAAGTGGAAGAAGTGGAAGAAGTGTAAGAAGTGGAAGAAGTGGAAGAAGTGGAAGAAGTGGAAGAAGTGGAAGAAGTGTAAGAAGTGGAATACGTAGTAGTAGTGGCAGCAGTGGCAGCAGTAGCAGCAACAGAAATCGAGGTAACACCGTTCATGGTGATAATACCATTTTTTGTGACAAGAAGGATGGACTAAGTGTCTGCAGCGAGTCGGAGGTGACAAACGCAGAAGACGAGAAAGGAGAAAACGATACTGAGGAGATAGAAAAAAAGAGCAGAAAGTCAAAGAAAAGGAAAATAAAGAGCTCAAAGGAAATAGACGAGGAAGATGAAGTAGACGAAGATGCAGAATTAGAAGTAGATGAAGATGCAGAATTAGAAGTAGATGAAGATGCAGAATTAGATGTAGATGAAGATGCAGAAGTAGATGTAGATGTAGATGCAGAAGTAGATGTAGATGTAGATGTAGATGCAGATACAGATACAGAGGTTGATGTCGGAGAGGCCGCACCGGAAGAGAGTGACAGAAGCAAGAAATATTTCATAGGAATCCTGGATATATACGGGTTCGAGAATTTCTCGCAGGAAGGGGCAAACGGATTTGAACAGTTGTGCATTAATTATGCAAACGAAATTTTGCATTGCTTTTTTTTAAAACAGATAATATATAATGAACAGAAGATACATTATGAAGAAAATTTATATATTGAAAAAATTTCCTATAATGATAACAGTAATGTTATATCGTTGATAGGAGATACAAGAGATGTCAGTATATACACAATACTGGAAGATTTAGCTTTCTTCTGTTGCTCTAATAAATCCAGTGAAGAAAATAATAAAAATCTATTTTTTGAAAAATTGAACAAGAAGATTATTAATTCAGCTAAATACAAAAATACAGTAAGAAATTATAAACATTCAAAAAATTCATTCATCATTTGTCATTATGCTGGTGAAGTATTATATGATTCGAACGATTTTTTTAGAAAAAATATAGACATACTGACAGATGATATACAACAATTCTTATCCAATTGTAACTCATTTATTAGTACCAATTTATTAAGGAGGAAGAGATATAAATATAAGAAGACGATGAAAATAAAAAATAAAGAAGTAAAGATGATGGAGAACTTAAATGTGGACAAAGAAACGATGCAGTGTTCTAGTAGGAGAAAACTTTCGGTCAAGGAAATTATTTCAAGCCGGGAAACTGAATCAAGGGGAGTCATTCACGGTGGATCCAGTAATAGCGGCAACACTGGAGGTATCCGCACTAGAGCATACAAACACAAAATGAAGTCCATCTTTTCGTCGTTTAAGAAACAGCTGGAAGTACTAACGGACAAGTTGGATAAAACATCGTCCAAATTTATCAGATGCATAAAGCCAAATGAAGAAAAGCAGGCAATGTTTTTTAATAAAAATTTAGTGCTTAATCAGCTGGTTATGAGTGGAATGGTTGATATTTTGAATTTAATGAAAAATGGGTACCCATGTCGAGTATTATATGAGGATATATGGTTAAATTATAATAGCATGTTACAAGAAGAGATGAAAATATTTCTAACACCTAAAATGTTTTGTGAAGTTATTTTAAAATTTTTAGAAATAAATTCTAGTGAGTATATGTTTGGAAAGACGAGAGTATTTTTCCGTTTTGGAGTTTTATCTATTATCAATGAAATATTAAATAATAATGAAAAAAAAAAAAATATATTTTTACAGCATGTATATAAATTTTGGTTATATAAGAGGAAAAGAAGAGTTCTAAATTTTGTTTTATTTGGATGTCGACTAAAAATATTATTTAAAAAGAAGAGAGCAAAGAGCTTAATGGAATTTGGACTAAATTTATATAATAATTATTTGTTTAAAAAAAAAATAAAAAATATGGAAAAAATTGTTTTCTATTATTTTAATGTCTATAAACAAAGGGTTCACTTCTTATGCTTGAGAAAATCATCTCTCATTGTACAAAAAAATTATAGAAAATATGTAGAAAGAAAAAAATATTTATATATATTAAGACAAATTATGTTCATACAAGATTATTACCTGTTTCAAAAATATTTTAAGCAAAGAGTTAAGGCATCTAATATTATTAGGAAAAACTGGAAAATGTATATCACCAGATGGGACTACCAATATGTTTTAAAAAATATTATTAAAATACAGAGGGCGTTTAAAAAATATATGAAAAGAAAATATATCAATTATTGCTTAACTATAGCCAAGATAAAACATGACCCCAACAAAACGTACAATCATTTCCTTAAAAGTGAGACCAAAGATATTAAGACGCCAAAAGGTCTTTCCCTCCCCATTAATAACCCTTTTAACGAAATGAACAGAATAGGCTCCTTCATATACATCGATGAGAGGAAGAGGCACTCTTTCTCGGTAGGGCAAGATACCCCAATGAAGTGGCACACGTGGGTGTGCGTGCATGGATGTGTGTATTTGTCCATTCATGTGTATTTGTCTATACGTGTGTATTTGTCTATTTATGTGTATTTGTCTATACGTGTGTATTTGTCTATTAATGTGTATTTGTCTATTTATGTGTATTTGTCTATACGTGTGTATTTGCCCATTCATGTGCATTTTATCTATTTATGTGTATTTGTCTATTCATGTGTATTTGTCTATTCATGTGTATTTGTCTATATGTGTATTTGTCTATTTATGTGTATTTGTCTATTCATGTGTATTTGTCTATTCGTATTTGTCTATTCATGTGTATTTGTCTATTCATGTGTATTTGTTCTATTATGTGTATTTGTCTATTCATGTGTATTTGTCTATTCATGTGATGTGTATTTGTCTATTCATGTGTATTTGTCTATTCATGTGTATTTGTCTATTCATGTGTATTTGTCTATTCATGTGTATTTGTCTATTCATGTGTATTTGTCTATTCATGTGTATTTGTCTATTCATGTGTATTTGTCTATTCATGTGTATTTGTCTATATGTGTATTTGTCTATTCATGTGTATTTGCCCATTCATGTGTATTTGTCTATTCATGTGTATTTGTCTATTCATGTGTATTTGTCTATTCATGTGTATTTGTCTATTCATGTGTATTTGTCTATTCATGTGTATTTGTCTATTCATGTGTATTTGCCCATTCATGTGTATTTGTCTATACGTGTGTATTTGCCCATTCATGTGTATTTGCCCATTCATGTGTATTTGTCTATTTATGTGTATTTGTCTATTCATGTGTATTTGTCTATACGTGTGTATTTGTCTATACGTGTGTATTTGCCCATTCATGTGTATTTGTCTATACGTGTGTACACGTTTGTTTATGCACGTACTCACGTGCGGTCACATGGCAACTTGTTAACGCTTTGCAGATCGGAGAAAATGCATACTATTCTTTGAAGAACAGAAACAGACTCAAAAGGAGAAAGACTTACAACACCGGGGTGAACACCCTTAAGTATGAAAGTAGCATGATGCATGCTTATAAGAATACTGATCTAAATAGCTTCAAAGGTGAGCACTCAGATATGAACAGTATCGATATTACTAACAACAATAATAGTATTCTTAATGGAAAAAACAGAAATATATTTTTGGAAGATAAGCCATTTATTAGTGTTGGAAATATCGGCAATAAGGAAAAAGGGAAAAAACAAAGTGTTAAGCATCTTATGTCTCATAACAAAGATGTTGTGAAGACTAGTGGGAAAAGCAAGTTTAGGTTCAGTAACTTGAGCGTATGTAGCGGTAACATTCATACTAATTTGAAGGGCAATAATAATAGCAAAAATGATGCTTTAACTTTTAGTAAGACAAGTAAGCATATAGTAGCTTATTCGTGCTTCTCTTCATGCTGTGGTTATGCTTCTAACCGTTTTGAGACTGCTTATTTTTTTTACTTCTCCGCTTTTTCCCGCATCTGTTATAACATGCATTTGTACATAATTTCTTTTCTTATAATTTAGGAAAAATACAAATGAAGAGAAAAACGTACAACCACGCAGATACAAAGAATGACTTTGTTTCGAGCTATAAAAGGGAAAAAAATAAGGTTTCAAATTTTCTTAAAAATACTATATATGACAGATATATAGAGAAATATAAACAAAATCACATGAATAAGCACAAGGAAAAAAAGAAAAAATCTATATATATAAAGAGCAACTACAGCAATATCAGCAATATATACAGCGTTTATAAGCCCGAAAAGGAAGAAAGGTTAAGAGAGCAATACAACTTTAACCTAACAGACTCGGTAAGAACAATTCACGAATGAAGAAAAGCTCATAGATATGTTCACAAATATGCGCGCAAAAAAGAACTTTTATTTTAAAAATTTTAACTTCATTTTTGAACTTCATTTTTTAATTTTCACTTTTGAACTTTATTTTTCGAAACTCAGCTTGTCATTCCAGAGGATTTCTTTTTAAGCGAGTCAAACATCCCTGAGCCAAATATAATTCAAGAAAATAATGTAATATATGCATAAATATAACAAATAATTATATATATTATTCTAACGAAGCAAATATTTATGGCACTTTTTTTGAAAATTTTTTATAGGAAAACTACATATCGTTGTGTGATTATTTGGACAATAATTTGGACTCCAAAATTCCGTTAATAGAACTCAACGTTTTCAGATGCTTCTAAATAATAAAAAGAAAAAAAAAAAAAAAAATTGTCTTATCCGACACAAATATTTCGTTACCTGCATTTTTCCCCCCTTTCACTTAATACATATTTTGCTCATATTTGATCTTTTAAGCAGCTTTTTCTGCTACTTTTTACCCTTTTTCTTTTGCATATCTTTTCCTTTTATATTCCAATTTCTTGCTCTTTTTTTTTTTTTTTTTTTCTTTATCCCAGCTTGTTCATTTGCCATATGTCATTCTGATTCATTTTAACTTCCAAATGTGTATTACTCTTTTTATTTGAAAATTTTGCTTTTCGCATAATAGAAATAAAAATTATTGTTTTAAAATTGTAGAACAAAACGGCTATATACACATTCAAAATATTTATCAATTTTACAATTTTTTTTTTTTTTTTTTTTTTACAACATATGGTATGAAAAAATGAAAGGGAAAATATCTGCCATAAATAAGCCCGAAGCAAATAACATATTGTTTTAAAAATGTAAGAGGTAAAATATGGCCAAGTGGGATTATTCTGAAATTATTAGGAACAAATGTAATGATACAACTATGTGGCTCTCGAAATAGGGAAGGGATTTACCATGTGAATACCATCCAGCGCAACGGAAGCAAAAAAGATAAAATGGAATAGACATAACAAACCAAACAAAACGAAACAAACAAATAAAACGAAACGAACAAAACGAAACGAAACAAGTAAAACGAAACTTCAAATGAATGAGAGATAAGCTCGCGTAATGCATACGTGCAACACAAATTCCATTACCGTTCTTTTAACTGATATATTTAAAAAAAAAAAAAGAGCAATTAAAATATTTTAGCTAACACTTTTCTCAAAATGTGCTTATTCGTATAAGACAAATCCGTCATAATTAACTTTACTCTTCTTTCTTTAATTCTTTATTTCTTTATTTCATCCTTTCTTTCTTCCTTTCTTTTTTGATGAGTTATATTTTTCGTGTTAATTTTCTTTACAACATTTGTAACACATTTCAAGTGCTTCCCATTTTGTATTCACTCGATCGGTTAATTAGTTCTTGTTAAATATATACCAAAAATTTGAAATTCCTTGAGTCAAGAATATTTGGACAATTTATAAATTTTGCATTTTCCTTATTTAACATTTCAATTTTTCATAAGGTATTACATTGTGCACTATCCTATCTTTCCCTTCAATGTTACAAGCATACACATTTGCCCTTTATTTTTATATTTTTATTTTCATCCTATATATTTTTTCATACTCTCTTTTATTTCCCGGTGGTCATATACATATTCTTTAGATCATAATTTATTCACAATATTTCAGTGTTTTGAAAAGTTTTCTTATTTTTTATTTTTTTATTTTTTTTTTTTAATAATTTGTAAATTCATTCTAATTCCTTATTTCTCTCTTTATTCACTAACATATTTGTGTTTTTGCGTTAATAATTACTTTCTTAATTATATAACTTGCATTTTTTGGTTCGTGCAAAGGAGATTCACCTTTTATTTGATTTAATTTGAACGAATAGTCAGAAAACTTATATTTAATCTTTTCAGTTTCTGATATTTTTTTTTTTTTTTGTCGTTTTGCAGTGTTACTATCTCCTCTTAAGAGTATTCTTTTGGTATCACCATTAGGTATCCTTTTTTTTGGAAAAAGCTTTTTTTTTTTTTGATGGTGCTTCTTCACTCATTTTTTTACAAAAATATTGAACAGTACATATGTTCTTGAAGTATATTTTTTTTTTTTTTTTTTTTTTTATTCCTTCACAGATAATACTTTTACCTTCACAATTATTAGCGTCCTTTTTATTTAAATTAGCAATCTTGGTTAATTCTGAAATGCATTCATTTTTAAATACATTATATGCTTCATTCATGGTTTTACATTTTTCATCTGTGATATTAATTGCTTCATTCAGTGTATTGGAGGATTCATCCATAATAATATCTGCTTTTGTTCTGGGGCACATAATTTATGTGGTGTTCATTTTTTCCTGAATTGTTCAGATCCTTTTAGCCATTCACACCAACATATTTAGCTAATGTATGACTACATAGGGAAGGATTACATTCATCTGCCTTATTAGATGTATTATATTCTTGGTTTATTTAAAAGGGGTATCATACTTATTTATTTTATTCTTTAACTGAAGTGTTGATATTGTTAGAAATATTTATATTGTCTGTTTTTTCGTTATTGCTAAAAAAAGTGAGAACTGTTTTTTATATGGTCCAATTCTGTTTCTATAGTGAGCATCATTTTTTACTGTATTTTATTATTCACTTGGTTACATTTCTCTGGATCATTTATTTTATATTTGATTCTTGTGGCAAATCCGTTAATATCCTTTTTAACTAAAGAGGTAAAGGAATCCTGTTTTGTATTTTTCAGTCTTCTAATTTTTAGAAGATTTATGTTAATTCTTTTTGTCATTTTTTTTAATTTCCACTCGTTTAGTTTTTTGATGAATTTTTCTTTTTTCTCATTTTGTTTTAGTTCCTTGTACTTTTTTTCAATATCCTTTATGTTCTGAATATTTTCCTTAATTTTTTTTTTTTTTTTTTTCCTTTCACATGATTCAGACATCATTTTTTGTTGCATTTTACCTGACTGTTCATAACAATTAACCAAAACGTCTTGATTTTTTTTTTTTTTTTTTTTTTCCTCAATTTGTATTAATTCTGCTCTTTCATTTGATCTTCCTCCTAATGTACTTTTGTTCGTACCATAGTTATTTCTTTTTTTTTTATCCTTTCCAATAAAATTGTGGTAAGTATATTCATCAGAGAGGCTGGTGAAATTCATTTTTTTTTTTGAATGGTAACTTCTGTTAATTATACATTTTATTTTCCTTTCTTCCTGCTCATTTTCCATTTTCTGTTCATATTTTTTGAAGGTCTTTTTTAAGCGGTTTATTTCTTTAGTTAAACGTTCTTTCTTTTTTTCTACAGTTAACTTAAAGGAGCATTCTTCAGTATTGTAATATCGTTTTACATGTTGATTTTTTGCGATAATTGATGTCTTACTGAGTTCATTTTTTTCCGTGCGCATATTTTTATCTGAGGAATAATTTTTTCGCACCGAAAAATCGTCATATGTAAAGAAGCTGCTTATGTCGAGGAATCTTCTAATATTTTTTACGAACTTTAATGAATTGCTTGTTTTTAATATATTGTTCGTGTTTTCATCATTTTTGGTATTTTTATAATTAATAAAAGGGAAAGATGGAGATATACTATGAGTAGGCATCACGTATGATGAAACACCATGGTTTGGTAGTACATTTTTTCCTTTGAACTTTAATTTGAGCCTCTTTGAAGCTTCTTTACTTTTTTGCAGTTCATTTTTTGGCGGTTCATATTTTGGCAGTTCACTTTTTGGATGTTCATTTTGTGGATGTTCTTTTTGTGAATGTTCATTTTTTGGATGTTCATTTTTTGGATGTTCACTTTTTGGATGTTCTTTTTGTGGATGTTCTTTTTGTGGATGTTTATTTTTTGGATGTTCATTTTTTGGATGTTCATTTTTTGGATGTTCATTTTTTGCATGTTCATTTTTTGCATGTTCATTTTTTGCATGTTCATTTTTTGCATGTTTATTTTTTGGATGTTCATTTTTTGGATGTTCATTTTTTGGATGTTCATTTTTTGGATGTTCATTTTTTGGATGTTCATTTTTTCTCAATTCAATGCACTTGTTTATTTTCGCATAATGAGTATTATCGGGGAGGGAATTGTTGTAAATATTTATGTCCAATGTCCGTTCTGCATTTCTTTTCACTTTGTCTTTTTCTATGAGCTCATTATGTATTGAATTTGTTACAATAGCATTTAACTCTTTGGAAAAAAGAATATTTTTCAATTCGATGTATAACTCTTCTTGTGCTACTATTTTAACCTTCTTTAGAATGTTGTATTTTAATTTTCTATTTAGCAATAGAGAGTAAACATTTTTGTACTTGTGAAACTTATTAATGTTCAAGTTGCTACATATATTCCGCAGACTTAATTGACATAAACATTTGCATTTAACTAGGAATGAAAAGAGCAAAAGATCGTATGGGCATTTGGAGCTAACGAAAATGGTGAATTTGTTATATATATATTCCTTATAATATTTTTTGAAGTTTTTTAGCTCTATTAAATAAATGTCTAAAATATTTTTAAAGATAAATAATTTTTTAAAATGAACATTTAAGTAAGATATTAATTTGGTAAAAAAATTTGAAAAAAAATTTACTTGTTCTTCATTTAAGTAGTCTTGTATTATATTATTGTTTATGTCTTTTATTTGCATGTAGGAACTTTGTATTTCTATAACACCTTCAAACAGATAGCTGGAAAACGTTTTCACAAAATATATGTAGCCCTTAACTATCTGATGATTATATTTTATGAATGATAGAGCAGAACTCTGTGATTTTACCAGTTGAAAAATAGCACTATATATATTAGTTAAATGTAAGAAAAAATTCATTAATTTTCTTTTTATTCCTATTATTGTAGTATTTTTTTTATTACTAAGAAGTTGTAATATAGGAATGAGATTTGATATCGCTACTAATATATCATTCATATGTATGTTCATGTTATTTATTTGTACTATTATATCATTTACTTCTATTGAAAACTTATTCATTTTATTTTTAACTCTTACAAAAGTAAATAGAGCCAAAAAATTTTCCACATTTAAACAACTACTTACCATTTCGTAAATATGCTCCTTTTCAGCTCTGGATGATAAACCGTTGCAGTACTTTTTTATTATATCATCTTTTTTGAAACTGCCCGATTTTTCTTCTTCATTAACAATCATTATTTTAAACATTTTACTGTGCTCTTCTAATATGTCCAAGTCAACAGCAAATTTGCAAATTTTCACTTCATTCTCTGCATATAAATATACGAAAACATTTTCCTTGCACTTTTTTAGCTTTATTTCTACAACTAGTTTCTTTATATATTCACTATTGTTTGTTTGACTAACTTCACTCCTAGGTATTTTATTTTTTTGTTTGTTTACCATTTTGCTTTTGTTACATTGGGTCGATTTTTTTCTACCATCAGTTGTAGACACACCCTTTCGACTTTCCATATTGCACGTAATACTGTAATCGCCTACAGAACTTTTACACTCCCCCTTACTTGTTATCGTAAGATTGATATTCCTTTTATTATCTTTCTTTAAACTAATCAAGTGGTTTAACATATGCTCCATTTTAATATACACAGAACTGACGCTTCGTTCATGTTTATTTGTCACGTTCTGTTGAGAACAGCTTGTGTTGTGTAGAGTTGGATCTACATCTAACTGCGCAGTTGGAAGCTTGTTATATTTCCTGTTTGATTTTTTTTTATTATCCCCATTTTCATCTTTTTCTTTACTTATCATTACAGTATTACTGTTGCTGTTCCTGCTGCTTCTATTACTCTTTGTATGAGCAGTGATGGGATGAGACGATTTGTCTTTTGCTGCTTTGTATGTTCTAGATCCTATATCACCGTCCATTTGCTTTGAAGAAAATCTACCTATATAGCGACTAGGGCAGCAGTTATCAGTGCAATCACTAGAACATTTATCAGAGTAATCGTTAGAGTAATTAGAGAACTCAGTGATACCATTCGGATGGGCATCTTGGTGTCCATTTCCATACGCACTCGCAGTAGAATATCTTCTGTTATTATTTGTACAAACCTTTTTCTTAGTACAACAAACGGCTTCTACTCTTTTATTTGTAGCTTTGACAGAATTCTCTCTCTTATCCTGGTTGCTCATGTCTTCAAGATTTGCACGTATTACATTATCCGAACCATTTCTTTTCCCCAAGTTGCATATATCATCATTATTATTGATACCATTTTCAACGATATTTTTATTGATATCATGTTGGCATGGTGCAATTATCATCAACTGATTGTTTAGCTTTTTTCTCTTTGTACAAATTATATTGTGCATATTCTTTTTATGGTACTTACTATTCATATATTCTTGTAGCCATTTTTTCTTCTCCTTGAGCATATTATTCTGATTGGTAAAATTTTTTTTTTTTTTTTTTTTTAAAATATTTTTATCATATATGGTAAAATTTTTTCTATTATTATTTTTAAAAATTGTACTTTTTTTAAATTTCCTATTTTGTTTTCGTCCCTTATTAAATATAGAAATTTTATTTTTAGTATAACAAAAATGAAGAATTGTTCCTTTCTTTTTCTTTTTTTTTTTTACCTGCACATTTGTTGTTTTTTGATGAACATTGGATAAGCAAACGTAGCTTGAGAAATATGGCAGGGATAAATTAAAATGGAGGGAAGGAAAAATTGCGTGTTCCGCTGTTCCATCTTTTCTGTTCATTCGATAGCGTTTGTTGTATTCGTTGTATTCGTTGTACTCGTTGTGTGTGTTCGTTTTGTTCAACCTGTTCGTTCTATTATCGCTATCATTTCCCTCTAAACGATCGGCACTTCCCGAGTGACTTCTCTTCAGCAAGAAGGGTACATATACTGTATCTTTTTCAATTTGAGTACTTTTCCCTAGATTAATATTTTCATGTTCTCGTACATCTTCACCTATGCTCACATCTGAATTGGGATGTGCTTCATATTTGTTCACATTTCTCTGCTCCTCAAAAATATCAAACTTGGTTGATGTTAAATTGTTCAGAACCAGCTCGACTTGGTCCTTATAAACGTAACTCTCTTCCCGAGTTAGGCTTCCCTTGTGAGCAGGAACTTCATTTTTTGAAAATCTGCTGGCCACATTTTTGGAAAAATCTTCAGGTACATTGGTGTGCACATTTGGGCGCAAATCTGTGGTTACGTTGAGGTGCATATCTAAGTTCATGTTCATTCTAAAGGACTCATCGTCATGGTTCTCATTCTGAATACAGTCTTTTATATTAACAGTATCACAAATGTGCTTTTCTGTTAATTTATATATTCGATTAATGGAATTATTCTGCACTAAATTAGAATGTTCAGTTGTACCATTTTCCATACTCAGAGGAATGATGTCGTAAATAGTTTCTCTTCCTCTAAAGTAGTTTTCTTCTCTCGAGGAAATTGAATCACAGGAGTTACTGGTAGTACTTTGTGTGCTCATACTACTATCAATAACAGTGCGGTTGTCTAACCCGTTATGCAGTACGTTATTGTTGAGAATCTTATTGCAGTTGCTTATTAACTCCTTAATGGATTCATTAATAGAAAAATAGTTAGATATAAAAGTGTTCTCCGTGAAACTGTTTACACAAAAATCGCTAGCGACAAAATTGTCCGCCGAAAATATGGTCAACTCCTCGTTATTCAAGTACGAATCAATTATATTCCGGTGAACATTTACGAATGGGGTATTCTGTTTCCCCTCTTCCTCTATAATGTTACTCACCTTCGTGCTACACTTTGAGAGGGTAAGACCATTGCTAAAGTGGACACAATCAACTGAGTTGGCCGAGCTGACCGAGTTGGCAGAGTTGGCCGAGTTGACCGAGTTGACCGAGTTGGCCGAGTTGACCGAGCTCGCCAAGATGGTCGAGTTACCTCGATGTTCTCTTAATATATTAGCATGATCTCTTGTTGCACCTTCATTTGTATCGTTTTTCTTAACCATTTTAGTGAAGGTAGAATTTTCATTTCTCTCGTTTAAGCACTGTTTTCCTTTATGTATTTTTTCCTTTTTTCTCTGTGGACGTTCATTTGACTCATTGGTAAATATTTTTTCTTTTTTTCTTCTTTTTTTCCTGAATAGGGTATATTTATTTTTCTTTATCACTTTTGACCACATCTTGGTACTAACTTTTTCGTCTATCATTTTTTTCTTATTAAGCAAGAGAAGTAATTTTTTCGCAATTTTTCTTCTCCTAAAAAAACTTGAATAACTGGCGTTGATAATTTTGAGGTTAGAAATGCTATTATTATTTTGGGGCTGATGAAAAGGGCTTCTCAACAGTGTTTCTCCTGATAAACGTTTTAATGAGTCGTTCTTTTTATAATTTTTAAAATTATTTGCTATTCTGCAGTTCTTCGTATTCTCCTTACACTCACCATTTTGTATATATAATGACTCATTGGACAAATTTTTAAAGTGGAAGATTTTTTTTTGAAATAGACGAATAATATTATTGTAGTTTACTCTTTTGAGAAAGCTATTAAGCGATTTATGTAAATATGCATCATCATTGTTGTTACTATTTTTAACATTTGTTTCTTTGTTCGAATCATGTTCATATATATTATGAAAATATTTTGGAGAGTTAATTAAATCGCTTTTTTTTTTTTTTTTTTTTTATATTTTTGGACATGTTAATTTTTGTTCTTTTAATATCTTCAAATATATAACTTGTGCTATCTTCAATTACACTTACAGGATAATTATGTTTCCCCATGATATCACTACAACGTTCTAAATCTTCCAAATTTTCCTCATTTTCTGTAATTTCCCCATATTCCATATTTTCCACATTTTCTACATTTTCTAACATTTCAAAGTTTTCAATTTCATCCTCTTCATTACCTGAACGTGTTAAGGTATTATTATATGATAAACAGCACATGGAGTTAGAAAATGAGTAGTGGGTTATGTGTGTAATTCTTTCCTTGGAACTATCCAACTTTTTGGCACAGTTGATACGTGTCTTTTCTCTATTTCCGTTCTCATCTTTTATACAGTTGCTATATATTTTGTCAAGAATAGGCATTTAACTAAAGGAGGATCTTCTAAATAGGCATATAATAATCTATATGTGTAAGTTAAAATAATTTTTTCTACTTATTAATTGTGTCTGTTGCAATAAAAAATGTGGGTACACAAATATATATGTTTGTACACAAGTATATACGTTGGTACGCAAGTATATATGTTGGTACGCAAGTATATATGTTGGTACGCAAGTATATATGTTGATGAACAAATATGTACATTGGTACGCAAACATGCATGGGCGTACCTATGTGAAACTTAACGTATAAATATGTTTGCCACAAAGATAAATGAGAGGGAATACAAGCAAAAAAGGAACTTCAGGAAAAGTACACAAAGTGACAGTGATATGGGGAAAATGTGTGGTGCGAAGGAATATAAATGTGCAAGTACATGCATGTGTGTACAAACTTATGTACATAGCACTCACAGGTGTGCGCAAGTGTGGTGAAGATATCTACTTTTCCATCAACTTGTACATACAAAAAAAAAAAAAAATGAGAAAAATGGAAATAAGTGAAATGAAAAAAATTGAGTTAAATTTGAGCAAATCTAAGTAAATTTAGACATATTGATGCATACTGTTACGTATTGTTACAAATTTAAAAATATGAAAAACAAAAAAAAAAAAAAAAAATATAGCATGTGAAAGTGAAATATTGCATATGTTAAATGATAAGAGGAAATAAAAATGAATATGCAGTAAATACATATTAACTGTGGAAAAAAAAAAAAAAAAAAATACTAGGGTTATTTCTGTTTTAAACTGTAGTCATATGAAGACAATTTGCACTTGCGTGAAAATGCTGAACGTATCACATTTTGCATAAATCTTTGCAGCGTCAAAAAAAAAAAAAAAATGCTGCATAAATCTGCTAGCTCCACATCAACAGGGAATATTATATTCTGCTTTGCATTTTAAACGCCACCAACAAATATGTCTTTTTTGTCCAAAATACTCGTCTCACTGTAAACTATTATAAAGATTGCGTCAATAAACACATTATGCGCTTTTTAATGCAAAACGGTACACTTTTTTTTTTTTTTTTTTTTTTTTTATATACAAAAAAGACATGTTTGCATTTACGAATAGATGAATACAGCTACTACCCCATTTTTAACATCCTATAATGATTGTAAAAAAATTTGATAATAAAGTACGAGCCTAAATTCCTTATTAATGATTTCTTCGTGGCATACATATATGTATATATATATATATATACAATGACGACTCTTCAGCTGCTGTTTGAGCCAAAATGCCGCTGGTTAACTTGCGAAAAATTCAAATAAAATTTTAAGAATGAAAAATTTAGTAAAAGGATGATATTGAAAGATAAAAATTAATAACTTCGTTAAATGATTGATGTATTATTGCTTGAAATTAAAAAAAAAAAAAAAGATTTTAATTTGTTTTATCTAAAACTTGTTTTTTATTTATTTTTCATTTGAATGTCCTTACTTATCGTGTAAGCATGTCCGCGTACAAACGATTGTTGAAAAATTTGAAAAAAAAAAAATATAATGCGGTAAACTATTAAAAAAAGGTGTATATGTGCGCATACTTTTATATGTATATGTTTATGGTTTGGCTTATACATGCATGTACATAATATACACAATACGTATGGTACAACAATTGCGCTTTGAACTTAAACAATTCGCAGTAAAGAAATAATGAATGGTATATATACTAAACAAATAAATACTCAGTTTAATTTGCATCGTTTGTTAGGTAGTCTACAAAAGTTCATGCATAAAAAAAATGAAACACAAAATAATGCAAAGCACGATATGTTGCAATGTACCCTATTATTTGATACAGCATATAATGCAATGCAGTAAAAATACGTAAGTTGCGATACCACAGCAACATAAGGTAAAATGGAAATATAAAATCACAAGAAATCATGTATCTATTTATTTATTCAGCAGAATAAAGAGAAACATGTCTGAAATATTCTTTTACTTTTTTTTTTTTTTCTGTAATAAGACTATAATTGCTATATACTTCCTCCTCAGTATATAATATATGTATATATATATATTTACAAATGGAATCATCCATTAACAGTAATAACATATTTATTAAACGATGAAATAAGAAAATAAATAAATTATTTAGTATCATATCTACGTACATATAAGTTAAATTGGTATATATCATATAACAAAACATTTAATTTATTATACAGACATCCAGTAAGAGTGTATATAATTTGTGTGCATAAAATCTATGTTGGCAAATTATTCAAAAATTGGAAATATTATTAACAATATAACTATATACCGATGCTAGCACAACACTATTTAAATATTCTTTTTTATATATTCCCTAGTGATGTAAAATTTTATATCATTTCTTTTTTCTTTCATCACATATTAATATATGTAGTACTCAATCTTTCTTATGTATCATAAAAAGGGTAATTACTTTTTATCACATCGTTTATTTCTGATATATCCTACTTTTCAAGAGCTGTACACATGTCGCTAAAGGACTGCTATTAATAACAAATTCTTTTTAGTTTGTTCCTTTGGCATGTAACAATTTTTTAAAAATAATGTTGAGTTACTAATACTATCGTTTAAAAATATGCCGCTCCCTCGATTCTCATTATTATAATGGAAGTTAAAATCAGTGCTACTCCTGTGATTGCTTCCATTGTGATTGCTTCCATTGTGATTGCTTCCGCTATGATTACCTCCTGCTTTATTACTACCTCCCCCACTGTTGCCGGCATAATTGTTTCTGTTATGACTACCAGAGCCTTTGTTATTGCTAATCATGTTAGGAGCACCACTTCCACCGACGTTATTATTATTGTCATCTTCATAATCGTCATGCCCATTATTATTCCTTCGATGGCCATTATTGTTGTCATCATCTTTACATTGATTTTGCGTTTTAATATGAAAGTTAACTGTGTTCTCATTTGGGTTGTTTGCCTGAGCTGTAGTCGTTGTTATCGTAGCTGTGGTGCTGTTACTGCAGTTCCTTTTGTTAAAACTATTGTTCATTTCATCCATTTTTTCAATGGTATTATTATGCTCATCCAATACATTATTACTACTAGGTATATTGTTATTACTTTCTTCTATCTTTTCTATCTCATCCGATACATCAATGATATGTGAACCATCTTTCGCACACTCACTGGATTCGTTAGTTATAGCTGTAAATTCCCTTTCGTTACCATTATTATTACTCCTACTACTATTACTATTACTATTACTATTACTATTACTATTACTATTACTATTACTATTACTATTACTATTACTATTACTATTACTATTACTATTACTATTACTATTACTATTACTATTACTATTACTATTACTACTACTACTACTACCCTTATTATTACTACTACTACTCTTATTATTACTACTACTACTCTTATTATTACTATTAATACTATTACTACTACTACACTTATTAATATTCTCGTTGTTGATGCTTCTATTAACATCACTGTGATATACCAACTCTGCACTGATTGATCTGACGTCCTTTTGCTGTTTTGTCATACAATCAACACTGATTACTTTATTAGGAAAACCAGGTTGATCATTCGAAGCATATTCTAAATTGGTGTAAAGAGTTGCACTAGAATTATTATTACAGTTCTCATGCATAGCCGTTTCATCCTCATTACATATTTCTTTGCATTCATAAAAATTAGTAATTTTCTTATGATATACATCTGAAGCTTCCTCCACTTGATGCACATCACTTAATGATTTGTATTCAATATCTACTTCACTACTACTACCACTACCATTACTACTACTTTTTTTACTCATAATAACATTCTTATTATATTCATTTGCTTCAATGTTACTGTTTTTCCAAACTATAGGAGCATCATTTTTTTTCTTAATACAATTATTTGATACATTTGGTGCAGGTTTGTCATTTTGTAATTTTTGTTTTTCAGCATTCAAATGGTCACTCTGATACATATGCAGACCAAGCTCATCTGTGTCTACCTTTTTTTCAAAATATTTTTCGCGTAGGTCCTCATAACAACTCTTCTTCTCATTACCGCTTTCACATTTTTCAAAACTTGCGTTCTTCATAAATCCCTTACTCCTACTAATACACGGAATTGAGCTAGCATTATTTTCCTTGTTATTGTTTTCATTGTTATTAATGCTTGTGCTCAAATTGGCGATAACGTTTTCAACGAAAATGCGTGAGTCTATATTGTAATGGATTTCATTTTGTACTTCACTTTGCACTTCATTGCGATTCGCACTATGATCGTTTCTATGGACTTCATTATGCGCATTGTTGCAGTCACTGTAAAGCACACCACTACCCCCCTCCTCCAGTTTCTGCTCCTGCTGTTCCTCTCCTACATGATGATCATTTCCATTACAACCAGACTCCTCATTCGCGTCTTCCCAAGTGTCGCTGCTATATTCATTTTTTGAATGATCTTTATTGTCTTTCGAACTGATCTCTCTATAGCTACTGTCTGTATGCAGTGAAACGCCATTTTTTTCACTAATATTATCCGCATTATTAGAATTATCCGCATTATTAGTATTATCCGCATTATTAGTATTATCCGTATTATTAGTATTATCCGCATTATTAGTATTATCCGTATTATTAGTATTATCCGTATTATTATTATTATTATTATCTGTGTTATTATTATCAGCATCCGTCAAATCGGCTTTGCAACTTAAATGAAAATAAAATCTTTCGAAATAATCAGGAGAGGGGAAAAAAAATAGATTCGGCTTTACATTAATGGATAAAAATATATCCTTAAAAAATTCATTTAGTTTGTTATTTAGTTTATATATTTCATCAAATAACATAATATTTTTTGATAACTCATTTAACGAACTATTTACATTAAAATTTTTATTTTCACTTTTGCTATCACAAACATAGTCTAATAATATATTTATAAATTCGCAATTTTTATATATAAAATTGTAATTTCTAAAATCGTTAAAAATATCAAAATAAAGTAAAATGTTTGTATATGACTCTAACAGATGTACTTGGAAATTTCCTTTTATGAAATTAATACTATTTTTATTCTTTCCATTGTAAAAATTTATAACATTCATGTTTTTTATAAGGGAATCGATGTTGTTTAGGGCCAATTTATCAATTGACTCGCTATACTCAATATACCTGTCCATGTAATTCATCTTAACAACACTTATATTTAGAATATCTAATCGCGCATACTTCATTCTATGTTGTTCGTCTTGTTGCAGTTCATACTGTTGCTTCTCACGTTGCTGCTCATTGTCAATGTTAATATTTTCATTTATGTCATCATAAGAAATGATAGGGTCATCTTTACTTTCATCTATTTTTAATGCTTGGATATCTTTCTTTTTAATTTCTATTAATGTATTATTATTATTAATATTATTCATATTTAACTTTGCCTGAACTTCATCTTCGTAATATGCCATGTTATCCCCCTCTGCCACGTCCACTGCTTCAGCCACTGCTCCCTTTTTTTTTTTCCTTTTTTCCCCTTTTTTATTCGAATATGCAGATAATAATACCTTCTTTTCTACAATTCCTCTTTTATCATAATTCGATCTATTTACAAAATGCATGGTACTTCTGCTATTATTTAAATCTGGATAATCGTCCGAATTGCGCTTGCTACTTATTCGTAAAAGAGCACTGTTGTTCATATTGTTACTAATGCTGCTCACGTTGTTACTAATGCTGCTCACGTTGTTACTAATGCTGCTCACGTTGTTACTAATGCTGTTCACGTTGTTACTAATGCTGTTCACGTTGTTACTAATGCTGTTCACGTTGTTACTAATGCTGTTCAAGTTGCCACTAATGTTGTTAAAACTAACGTTGTTGATACTATCATCGTTCATATTATTACAACTGTAGAGAATATTTTTTAATCTCATTTGCTTTGGTCTGTTACTCTCCAGTTGTAAATTTTCAAAAGGCGCCTTTCTTGAATGCTTCGAAAATTTTACAAATTCATCAGGATATTTAATCATCTTATGGAAACTATTCGTACTTACATGTTTCTCTTCATATTCATTTTGTTGTACATCATTGTCTTCTTCTGTATTCATATTTAACTTTAACTCATTTAATATAACAGCATCCTCCGATTGATATAAACGTCGTTCCTTTAATGCGCTCAAAACATTTTCCAAAAAGTTGATATAATAATCACACTTTTCATCTTCAGTATTGAATAGATCTTTTATGTTTATTATAATATCCCCTTCAATGTGATTCAAACCGCTACTAACATCGCTGTTTATTCCATCACCCATGCCGCTATTATTATAACGCCTAATATTTACGGAGTTGGTCGTATTCACCCCATCTACGTTAATAGTTGTGTTTTGAAAATTATTTGATGTGTTGTTGTTATTATGATCATGCTTTTTCTTCATATTCGTTTTTTCGTAATAATTAATTTTTCTGATGGAATTTTTTTTATTGATGATATCGGAATTAGAGCGATTTATTTTTCTGTTATTAGTTTTAACATGATCATTATTGGTATATATTCTTTTTTTATTCTCTTGCACCTTCCTTCTTAAAATATCTTTGCTATTATTATTTTCATTAATAACAAGATTTTCACTCATGGCTAGAATTTTTTTCTTTTTAATGGGATCATCGTATATACTGCTTGTCGTTACTGTTTCAAAGTCCGTGCGCTTCACAGTTTTTAATTTTTTCGAATTATCATTCTCCCTACTGTTCTCCCCATGGTTCACACCACTGATCGTACCATTGATCGCACCAATAGTTATATCACTCATCATACCATTGATCATACCATTTTCCATACTGTTATCTATGCTGTTATCTGTGTTGTTATCCAGAATATTACTCTTGATGTTACTTCCACTATTACCTATGTTATTATCTGCATTGATATTTGCGTCACTCTGTATATCACTAGGTACATAATCACTATGTACATTATGATAAATACTATCACTATTATTCCTTGTATATTCCTTTAAGTTACTATCCTTTTTGCCATCATCACTTCCATTTCCACTTCCGCTCTCACTTGCATTGTCACCATTGTTATTGTTTTTCTTGAAAACGTTCCTAACATATTCAAGCATTTCCTCCTCGTTGACATTATAATTATCCTCATTATTCCTATTACTTCCACCGTTTTTGTTGATACTGATATTATTATGGTTGTTACTATTAGTAGTGCTATTAATACCACTGTTGTTACTGATATTATTATTGGTAATGTTGGTACTATCTCCAATCTCCTTAGGACTTGGTTTACTCCTTTGTTCACCTTTATCATTGAGATAATATTTAGCAGCGTCCGTGATGTATACTGCATCGGTCAGATATTCATTTGAGCTTACAACATTCTTTTCTTCATCATTTAACTCATTAAAAAATCTAATATTTTCCTCAGAAAATTGGTCGAAATATCTCCCATCAAGTGAGGCATAATCATGTAATCGCTTGTTAATATTCCTGTGATCGGTGCTTGCACTGCTCAATAGTCTAAAGACACTTCCATTGCCACTTCCATTGCCACTGCCAATAGCACTGCCAATAGCACTGCCAATTGCATTACCAATTCCACTGCTATTACGATTATTGTTACTGTTACTGTTACTGTTACTGTTGTTGTTACCATTTATATCGTTGTTATCCCTCTGCTTAATTTCGTTTTCCTCAAAAGAATGTTTCATAACTAGGCTTTCATTAGCCGTAAACAGTTCATTACTTATAGATTCGTCCACATTTTCGTCATACACAATATTACGAATATTTAACACATCATTTGATGTATACTTTTCCCTGTTATGAAATAATAATTCTTGGACAGTATTTTTCTTCTTTTTTTTTTTTTTTTTTGGACTGTTCCATTTCTATCAACTTCAATATAATCTACTCCATTTTTTCTACATATATTATTTTCTGTACTATTTGCTTCTAATAATTTTTCAGCAAACAAATTTCTTCTATTTTTATTATTATTATTATTATAAGACGACTTAATGCTTTTCCCATCTTCCTTATCATAAGCACAACCATTCACAAGGGTCTTCTCTTCAGCAGTAATATTATTGCTGTTCCTGTCCTTCATGTACATTTCGTATAGTGAACTTACATTATGCAGTCCTCTACTGAAATACGAGTCCTCCACGTCGAACATGTGCTCTTCTTCTGCATTGTTATTGTTATTATGGTGGTTGCTACTACTGTGGTGGTTACTGTTGTTGTTGTCGGGGTGAAGACTGCTACCATACTCCGCAAAGTTATCATTATCGTGCATATCTTTAAAGGATGTTTTGTTCTTTCTATCCAAAAGTTCTTCAAAATGAAGCATATCGTCTCTATATATATTCATATTTTCCGTAGAGTATTTATTTTTAAATAATATTTCACTTGAAGTGGATATATGATCAAAATCTAAATATCTCTTTTTTTCATTATTGCTATCAAATCTGTGCAGGTTCACTGCATGCATGTGACCACCTGCTGCTGTTGCATTATTTTTGGAAAATTTCTTCATACTTTTTTTAAATGTACTTAACTTTTTCTTGAACATATTACCTGATGGTATTTTTGATGGAGATTTATTCTTATAAAGGGCCTTCTTTTTATGATTATTAATAGTTATATAATTCGTATTGTTGTTATTTATTATACATGTCTTATTATTATTATTATTTATTATGCTGTTATTCTCACCTATATTAAGCTTATTGTAACTGTTATGACTGTTATTATTGTTATTACTATTGTTATTGCTATTACTGTTGCTGTTATTGATTTTGTTCACATTATTAATATTGTTAAAGTTGTTTACGTTGTTGCTGTTGTTGCTGATATTGCCGCTATTCATGCCACTATTGTTACCAACACCGACGTTGTTGTGCCTTTCCTTGCTATCATTTTTTGTTTTTACATTCATTTTTTTTTTCTTCATATGGTTACTACTACTACTGTTGTAATGGACTGCTGCACTATTATTTCTGCAAGGACTGGTGGTACTACCGCTACTGTGCCTGATTTGTTCGTCTTCTAAATTTTTGCCACTATTTATATGCGCAATTGCATATGGTCTTTTATCTTTTGTGCTTATATTATTATCCTCATCGGTTATTTCATTCTTCACAATTATATAATTCTGATTGTTGTTATTAGTGTAGTAATCCTTTATGTAAAAATGATCATCTTCATTATTGTTAGTACTAGTACTACTACTACCTTTTTTGTTACTACTTCTAACATTTCCACTGTTTCTAGAATTAAATAATAATGATGAAGAAACCATATTTTTGTATCCTTTCCTCCTCTGATTATTGCTGTTACTAAATGGTTGTTCATCATTTTCTTGTGATTTTTTACAACGCTCTATATTATTATTTTTTGTCATAAACTGCTCATACATTTTATCTGATATGAACAACATTTCGGATGAACTTAAAGAATTGCATGGTCTCTTCGATACGTATTCCTCTTCATAAATAAAACTATCATTATTATTGTTCAAATTAATTTTTTTCAATCTTTTGTTATCATACATGTACAAGGGCGGTATTTCGCTGTTATTGTTACCATTGTTGTTGCAGTTGCTATTATTATTGTTATTACTGATATTCATATTATTACTTATATTCATGTTACTGCTCATATTCATATTATTACTTATATTCATATTATTGCTCATATTCATGTTATTACTAATATTCATGTTATTACTAATATTCACATTATTACTAATATTCATATTATTATTCAAGTTCATGTTATTACTTAAGTTCATGTTATTACTCAAGTTCATGCTATTACTCATGTTCATATTATTACTGCTATTGATATTGTTGATGTTACTGTTGCTATTAATGTTACTGTTATTGTTATGCATTCTACTGCTGTTAGTAGTACTACCAGGGACTGGAGCGTTGGTACTATTATATACTAGGTTTAGGGATTCAAATTTCCTTTTATCTCTACTTTTCCAGAAAAGATAAGCATCTTCATCATTTTGTAAATTGTTTGCAAAGGTAACCAAACTTTTACTGTTATAATTTTCTGGAGATAATTTATTGGAGTCATTACATATATGTGTATGATGATGATTATGATTATGGCTATGGTAATGATGATGTATATCATTTTTTTCATCAAAATTTGTACTTTCAAAATGATCAAATATATTAATATCATTATTTCTTAATATATTATTATTATTCTCATTATTTAATAATTCTTTATTTCTACTATTAATAAAATGATCAAATAAATTTTTGTTATTTTTTAAAATTGTATTAAATTTATTTTTTTGTCTTATAAAATAATTTTTATCCAGTCGATCTAATATTTTATTTTTGGCACTACTTGATATCTTTTTATTTTTATTTAAAATACCAATATTATTAATTCTATCTGATATACATAATATACTTTTAATATTCCCTAATTTTTTACGATGCGTACAACTATCTTTTTCAAAGTGATCGTTAATGCTTTTGCTAATATTCATGCTATTAAAAAGGCTATCACTATTTATTAGGTCGTCATCATCCAGCATATTTCTTGCAAAACAGTTATTACTATTACTGTTACTATTACTGTTAATATTATTATTATTATTACTAATACTATTTCCATTACCATTACCAATATTATGAATATGTTCAGAATCCATTTCGTTTGCCATATTTTTTGTAACTTGATCTTCAAGTCCATTCAAGTTATTGTCAATTACATTATTTGTAAAGTTATCAATTAATTCATTCTTAACTGTATTTATTATTATTCCTTTTTTCCTTTTATTAACTCCATTTCTATTTCCTGCGTTACTACCTTCTCCATTTGATCTTATTATGCTTAACTCTTCAGTCAATTTCAGAGCAGCTTTTCGCGCTTGTCCCTTTAACGTGGAACTTAAATTTTCGAATGGCTCCCAAGTATTGTCATCACTATCATAATTTTTCCATTTTATAAAAAATTCAAAATTATCTAAACTCTCTTCTTTTCTATTTTTTTTTCTTTTTATGTTCAATTTATATCTTGCCATTACAATCCTTTCCACTTCAAAAACCTCATTGTAATCCGGTTCACCCACCACTGTAATACTCAATTCGGAACTATAGTCATCATCAATAATGTTTTTTGCTTTATTTCTCTTTTTTAGTTTGTTCGACGTCCCCCTTCCCTTTTTCAATGCCATTCTTTAATAACATATGATCTAGTTACTTTCTCAACGGAGAAAAGTAAGTATCGCATATATATATATATATATATCAATCTTATCGTTAGTGTGAGTGTGGGTTTGCGTGTATATTAAGCTCTCATACGTGCACAAGTACGTATGCAGGCATGTACATACATAAGCCCGTGCATAAACAGGTACATGTACGTGTACATATATATATGTATTATATTTATATATATGTATTATATGTATACACATGTATTGTATTTATATATATGTATTATATGTATATACATGTATTGTATTTATATATATGTATTATATTTATATATATGTATTATATATATATAAATGTATTGTATTTATATATATGTATTATATTTATATATATGTATTATATGTATATACGTGTATTGTATTTATATATATGTACTGTATATATATATATTATAATTTTACATGTATATAAATGTGCGCCATTCTGTATGCGTAGGTATATGCGTTCAAATATCTGTGTATATCATGTATCCCATAAACATAAAGCGCTCACATATATACATATATATATATTTATATGTACCTATATACATGCAAGTACCTGTACACACACATTAATTTTCTTTCATATATGTAAAGGATGAATAATTTTCTGATTCATTTTAAAATTAATAAATGTATTATGCATATATGTATGTACATATTACGTATATATTTATTCGTGTATATATATGTGCACATATACATAACTATTACGCAAAAGCACTTTTTAATAACACACGTTTCTCATAAAAATTAGATTAAAATGTGTAACAAGTGATATGAAGCATAATTCTGGATTCTGTGAACTTATTTTGTATTGTTTTGGTTTGGTTTTTTTTGTTTTATTTTGTTTGATTTTGTTTTGTTTTGTTTTGATTCGTTTTATTTTGCTTTTCTTTTTTTTTACTTTATTTTGTTTTAATTTTTTTTTTTTTTAAAAAAAAAAAAATGCTTCTTGTATAGTAAGATATATTCAAATAAATGCAAATTTAAAAAAACAAGTAGGAGGAATACACTAGCAATATTAACAAATATTATTATAGATGAAGCTCATCTACGGCATGAACATAATTCTTTTCTTTTTTTAATCCGTTTTAAAACCGTTTAAATTGCTATTTATGTATTTCTACGTATATCATAAAACACATATAATGGAAATATTTTTCTTTAAAACATTTGTAATAAAATATGAGGAAAAAAAAAAAAAAAAAAAAAAAATGGTAAATGCACACAACTTTATATACACAATAATGGACTTTTTTTCTCTTATTTTAATATTTAAGAAGAGATATATATCATTTAAAAAAAAAAAAAAAAAACATAATCAGATGTATATAATATTATATGCTCATATAAAAATAACTTGTGCATTTTTTTTAAAGCTTATTTAAAAATAACTGTACAAACATGTATAGGGTGGTAAGAAATATAACTCTTTCATAAATGTTTTTTTTTCTAAGTTTTGATAAATTCTCTTGATAACAAAAAATTAATTCAAATGATATTACAAATTGTTAACATGTGTGCAGGCTTGTTTAATGTTTACATTTATGTGCACATGTATGTATGTATGTATATACAATATATATATATATATATATACATACACATATATGCATGTGCATAAATATTTATTCATATACGTTCATTTCTACATCTAAAGTGTAACCATTTATTAAACCATATGTGTACATATGTGCAATACAATTAAAGCTTTTAATAAGCACTATTGTATTTTTTTATTTGTATAATATTAAAATGTATTTACACACGAAAATTCATTTTAAAAGGCGGATAAGGTCAAAAAAAATAAAATAAAGAAAAATTAAAAAAAGTTTTTTTTTTAATATTTTCTTCTATATAAACATTCTTAAAAATATGCTCAATGAAAATAATCATCTGTATTAAGCATTATAAAATCATACAAAAAACTTAAATTTAAAATTATACAATTAAAAAATAAAATCTGTTACATTTTTTTTTTTTTTCAACATAAATATGACAACTACTGTGCTTTAATAAAAAATCTGTCGAATGTGTATACATATATTTTACACATATACATATATATTAACATATAAACATAATTCACGCATACAGTGCATATATAAGTTCATTCATACAATATATTTTTACATATACATATATATAATTTCATATAAACATAAAATATATATATGCATATATATATAGCATATTCACACATAGGCTTACTTAAAAATTCAGATAAACAAATAATATGTTTATATATTCAAATGTATACATATACATTTATAATGTATAGCATATTAACACATACACACGCTCACACACAAAATATATTCGTATATACACACAATAATTAAAAATTTTAAGCGCTGAAATTAAAATTTATATAGCATCATAGTATGTACATATGTAAAAAGGCCTTTAACATGACACAGCCCTTTAAAGGGGAAAATTCTTAAAATGACGTGCGATAAAAAATATTAAACATCATCTTCCTATTTAATAATCATAGATATACATATATTATACATATAGTATACATATAGTATACATATATATATATATATATATGTATGTATATATATAATAAAAAAAAAAAAAAAAAGGGATACGAAAAAGGGCTAGGAATAGGAGAAAGAAAGTAGAAGGAAGCAGAAAAAAACTGAATTAATGAAAATGACACATGTTCATTATTATTATAGCTTAATCAATATAATAAAAAATGAAAAAAAAAAAAAAAGTATATTAAGAAAGCGCTGTTTCATTAAGGTATGTATATGGTTATGTGTACATATGTATATGTATTTTTATGTATATGTATTTTTATGTATATGTATTTATATTTATATGCATTCATATGCATATGTATTAATATGTGTGTATATACAAATATATATAAACAAAAAATACTGAATATGACAATATAGAAAGGGTAAAATTTTATATTGCATCTTACATTTAAAATGTAAATATTTAAAAAAATTGTTTTGCTCCAATAAAAATATATTTAAAAATAATCTGGTTTATACACCTATATATATATAAATATACATACATATATATAATTCATAAAAAATGTGCATACACAAATTATTTAAAGTACATTTCCCCTACAACTTTTTATTTATATATTATTACGCAACAATAAATTAAAAAAAGAATTAAACCAAATAGGCAAGCAGATTACAACGGTTAAACTCTTTTTAGCAGTTGTAAAAAAAAAAAAATTAAAAAAAATTAAACAAAAGCACGTACAATATTCGAAAATGTTTCTACTTAACTCTTCGGCTTTTAAAAGTGTAACTTATTTGAGTAATACACATATACAAAGTATACATATATATACATATATATACATATATATATATACATATATATATATATATATATATAAAATTTCTTGAATATGTATTATATACATGTGTTCATATATACATTTTTAAATATATATTTCTTTATATGTACAAGCATTTGTGTATATATGTATGAATATTCTAAAAATTTAAAATAAAAGGCAACATCTAATCATAAGGTTACTTGTCTTAAAATTTAAAGATCCACAGATTAATTTATACTTTAATACATATATAAATAAATATACATATATATATTTATACATAAAATATATACATAACTACGTATAAATATACATTTATATACATAAATTTATATATATGTGAACATGAAAATGTATATAAAAAGATAATAATATACGTGAAAAATGGCTAATTCGTTGAAATGTCATTATATATATAAAAAAGTACAAAGTATAAATAATAATCTTTTTTTTAAGCGAAATACATTCACTTTATTATGTAAATGCTTCTTAAACTGCCATATTTGAAAAAAAGGATTTCCTATCAGGTATTATTCATATTATATGTAAATAAAAAATATTTATATAATATATATATATGTATATAATATATATATATATTACATACATAAAATGTATTAGTAACTATTTCTGTACTCAACTAAAAGGAAAATTTTTTTTTTAAAATTTAAAAAAAAGGGAAAAAAAATAAAATCTTTGTTATACAAAGTGGCATTCTGTTAAAAATTAAAATTCCTTTTTTTATATAAAATAGTGTGATTTAAAATTGAATAAACATCTAATAAAACGTATAACATGTATATATATATATACAAATAAGTGCCATTTAAATATAATTAAAATAAAAAAAAAAAAATTTTCTATATATTTTAGTACTGTATAATTTTTTTTTTCTTAAAATCTTCGGCTCATTGCTTTTCAGTGGATTTTTTAACCAATTTCTTTTTTTTGCATGTTTGTATAAAAAAGTAGTAATAATAGCATGGTTTTTTTTAAAAAAAAAAAAAAAAATTACAGATATTAAGCCCTCATAATTTAATATATGTTATATCAAAGTTACATAGAAATGTACGTATATAATTTGAGTAAATATATACATATACATTTCGATATACATATATCAAAATAAGATATGAGTATAATATATATGAAAAATTATGTATATACATATATAATATATATATATATATATAATATATATACGTATTATATATATATATATATATATATGTATATATATGTATATATATGTATATATATGTATATATATATGTATATATATGTATATATGTATATATATGTATATGTATATATACTTATATCAAATTACAAAATTGCAATAATAGTACATATAAAAGTTGAATAGCAGTGCATATATTTCTATATATATATCAAATAATGTATATTATTGAACAGCATAAAATAAACATTATTATATACGTTATGGAAACGCT
This sequence comes from Plasmodium malariae, assembly GCF_900090045.1. Classification (NCBI taxonomy): domain Eukaryota; phylum Apicomplexa; class Aconoidasida; order Haemosporida; family Plasmodiidae; genus Plasmodium; species Plasmodium malariae. The sequence continues at coordinate 1,949,278 of NC_041783.1, forward strand.
ATTACAAGTTAGAAAAAATATTTAAAAAAATATAAGCAAAAAGTAATTGCTACTTTTGGGAAAAACAAAGTATATATATATATATATATGTTTAATTACATATACATATATGAAAACTAATATTATATAATATATTTTAAGGTTAAAAAAAAAAAAACAAGTAAACATAACATGTGTAAATGCCCAAATTTTTATGAAATGATTGAAGTTCATGTAGAAAAATAAGAATTATTTTTTATGAAGGATGAGTATATGTACATTCTTACCATCAAAAATATAAATAAAATTTATGCCATATGTAAATGTACCTTATGTATTATATATACCGTATATAAATATATTACGTAAAATTACATTACTCCTTGGAAATTTATTACATACAAATACATTTCTTCTTTATTTGGTTGTTTATTTATTTCTCTTTTTTTTTTTTTTTTTTTTTTTTTACCACATATTTATAAAGAGCCAAGAACATAAATAAAATGAAATATGAGAAAAAATTTTGGAATAATGATAAGGGGAAAAAAAAAAGAAATGAAAAAAATTTGAAAGATGACAATTATAACAGAGGTCATAATAAAAGGTATAATAACTATGAGGGGGTGGGATACAACAAATCTTACAATCACTTATTGCACAATAACGGGATGCTTAAAAATATGGCACACAGTGAAAGGACAAACACAGACATGTTACACAATGATTTGTTACACGATGATACATTACAAAACGACTTGTTACACAATAACAGGTCTAAAAATAATAAGCCCCACCATAGTAAATACAACTCAGAAAAATCGAGTTACACACCTTTCCCCCAGAATTTGAAAAAATACAATAATTATGAAATCAAAAACAAAATGTTAGATAAACGAAATAATAAAAATAATAATGAACATATGTTAGCTTCATCATCTTATAGAAAAGGAGCGATGAATCAAAAAATGCATATTTCTAATAATATGAAAAGTAACCATTCGAGGTATCAAAAAACATACCCAAGGGTATCAACCCATAGGACATCAAAATTTAGTGTACGTGGGGATAATTATAACTTGAACAATTTTGACGGCAATAAAAATATTGAAAGCTGTGATATTTCGGATGATTATATTAACCAGGACAATTATAATGTTGAAGCTAATTACCGGTATAGCGATAATAACGATAAGAATTATGGCAGTAATTATGGCGGTAACTATAGCAGTAACTGTAACGATAATAGTAATGATAGTAGTAATGGTAATAGTAGTAATAAGTATAGTAGAACTTTCAGAAATGAGGACATACATATCGAACTGAGTAATATGCATAGAGACCTGCACAACATGTTATTTTCCGCTTCAAAAGTAAGTGAAGAGAATAGTTTGGATGCAAATAATTGGGAGAGGAATAATTCGGAGGGAGCTAATTTTGAGGAAACTAATCCTAATAGTAATAGTAACTCAAATGATGATTTCAAAACAAGTTTTAGCAATTTTTTTAACTCATATCAAATGAATGTGAAAAATAGTAGGAACAGTAAGCATAATGATAATAACAAAATTGAGTCTTCGAAAAATAAAGAGAGTAATGACAGCGTGTTAAGTAAACTTTTAGTCCTGAGGAATATTCCGTTCAACAGTGTGAACACAGACAACTCGAATGACAACAGCAATAATGAGATTGCTGATAAAAGGAGTAATAACATTAGTGGTAATGATATTGACAGCGCTAGTGGCAATGTTAGGGGCCTCGTTGGAGGTAATAGTAATGGTGAGCATAAAGTTAGTTCAAACAGCAAAACGGCCATGATAATTAACGATTTAAAAAAATGCCTTAATAGCAATGGTGAATCGAATATGTATACACTGAATGATAATATGCTACAGTCTTTATCCTTTGACAACAATAGGGTAGGTTATGATAAGGACAGTGTAAATAATTATTATTTGGATAATGACCATTTTGATGCAAATAAATCAACTGGTGGGATTAAATCAGTTGATGAAAGTATTAGTAGTCGTAATAATAGTTTTTTATCCCAACATATGTATGCGAATATTAAGGAAGACTGCATGGAAGGAGGTAATGAAGAAATAGAGCATAAAACTAATAGATATAAATACATGAACAATGATTACAAATTCGTGCAAGAATCTCCCATATCAAATAATAGTGCGAATGGTGGAAATGGAGATAGTAGCGAAAGTAATAGCAGTAGCAGCATTTGCGGTGTAATGGAAGCAAATGCTTATAGAATGAAAGAGGAAAAGATAACTTTTAATAATAATAATTTATTCCCTAGGACGCAGATTGAAGAATCATTGAAAGTTTTAAATACATTACAAGTAGACATTGAAAGAGTGTGTTGTTATATTAAACATTTCATAGACCCCCCTGAGCAAGTGTTTGAAGTTATGGTGAATTCTTTTGTTAATAGGTCAGTGTTGATAAATTCCAAAATTGCCATTTTTTATGTATATAATCACTTGATACAAGAATTAAGAAATAATTACAAAAACGATTTTATTAGATATAATACCATAGCTGAAAAGGGATTAGAAATATTTGTTATTCCTGTGCTAAGACATATCCTAAGTGAAGAAGGAAACAGTGAAATGATTAATAAAATTTATAGATGTATATCTATTTGGAATGAAAGAAATATTTATAGTAAAATTATATGTGATCAGTTAAAAGCATTACAAAAAAATCCACATAAAAAAATTGATTTATCTTTGAAACATACAGCTAGTCAAGCACATAGTTTATTATCAAATGAACTCTCAAAATTTGTTCCTGTAAATTTTATATTAAAAATGCCAAGTATTAATAATGAACATAAAAAAGCGTTAGAAGATAAAATTTTAAATGCCCTTTTTCTTAATTTGTCAAAAGATACACTAAAAGAATTTCCCGGTGAAGATATTGAAGAAGCATCAAAAACATCAGACAAAGTTATGAGGATATTCGGCCAAGAGTTAATTTTAATTAATTCACAAATTTTAGAATTATCATCCTTAATTAGTGACAATAATGAACATTTGGTTAAGCTGCAAACTGCAATGGAGAGGTTATATGAGTAAAGGGGAGGAAGCAGGATTTTTTTTTTTTTTCCCCAAAACGTTTCCCTCTTAAATAATTTAGCGTTTTGAATTAGGAGTGTATTATGTATATATATATGTCTAAACATTCGCGCTTTCATATTTTTAAAACTTTGCTTCTTACTCATTCCTTTTATGGAACTCTATTGAACATATAACATTTTTATTTGTTTTTAAATTAGTGATATATTTGCACATTTATGCACTTATCTAAATGCTCACTTGAGCATTCGTTGTTTTTGTTTTCATATTTTGCATCATCATTTGCATCAACTATTTTCCATGTATGCCCCATATCTAATTTTTTTAAGTTTTCTTTTTATAAAAATTTTAGCAAGTTTTAAAAGTTAATGAATTTTTTTTTTTTCTTGTAATTATATCCCGAGTCATATTAAGCATAAGGGAATTCCTAAATAATTAAACAAAAAAAAAAAAAAAAAAAAAAAAAAATCGTCCAAAAAGGTATAAACAAAAAAGCAGCACATAAGAACGAGTATAAAACGAATAAAAAAGTGTAAATTAAAAAACGCATATAAATTGCGAATAAAAAAGTCGCATATAAAAGTGCAAATTGAAAAGCCACATAATAAATGAGTGAATGAAAAGGTAATTTTTTTTTTTTTTTTTTTGCTCAAATTTTAGAATTTCTTTTTTAAGGCATTTAGCTAGCTCCATTTCCTTCGCCATTCCCTATAAAAAGAAAATAAAATAAAAATGAAAATAAGAATAATAAGGAAATATGGACATACACAGGTATGGACAAACGAAACGTTTTTAGGGAAACACGTAAAAGAGCTAAGAACGCTCATATATCGCTCAAGGTTATCATATTTTTGCGTACGATGATGCCATTTGAATATTCAAGGAGAGGGCTAGTGATCTTTTCCATAGTTCCCTTGTGTAATCATCAAACAAAATCATTTTAATTTTTTTTTCTTTTGTCTTGCTTTGTTTAACTTTATATTTTAGTGTAATTATACTTTCATAATTGTTAACAAATTTGACTTTGTTTAAATCTTCGTTATTGTATTTGTGTAGAATTTTTAAGAAGCATTTATTTGCTGATAGGTATCTTTGGTTGTGCCTATGTTTCATTTCATTTTGTCCATTTCGATTAATTTGACCAGTTTGTCGAACATGACTACCTTTATCACTATCTCGTAGGCTTCCTTCCTCCGTCTCTATAGTTGTAGTTATATTTTCCGATAAAACAACCTGTTCATTTGTGTATTCTGTATTATTGGATGAGTATATATTTTTTATAGTATTTCTAACTGCACATTTTCTGGCAAATGAAATGTTTTCATTATTGGTTATATTAACAGTTATTCCTAGAATGTTATTTAAATATATTTTATCATTTGTAAATAATTTTTTTTTAATCTTTTCTCCCCCTTCACTATCTACACTAGATTCAACATAAAGATGTATATCCTCTTTTTCTTCATCGATAAATGGACTTAAAAAGATCCACTGCTTAAAATTTAATTTAAATATATATATATGATTTTTTGATAAAACAAAAAATACTAATTTCCTTTTATTCTTATTATTGTCAGCATTTCTTCTAAACACATTAAATTCTTCATTATTCGACTGTGTGCTACTCGACAACTGGTCCTTTTCATCATTTGTGGCGCTGTGAGTGTCACTGTAATAATAATTTTCCTCTTGTGATAAGAGGTCAGACTCGTATGATTGTTCATAGGTATTCATATTATTTACGTCTTCTCTTTTTTCTCCTTTTATTTTATTTTTTTTTTTATAAAAATCACTTTGTTTTACTTCTTGATATGCAAAGGATGTTATAATAATATTCTGAACGTTCATATAATTTTTTAAGTTGTTCATAATTATCCTGTCCTGTAATAAATCCACTTTCGTTTCATAATCTGCTCCAGATAAATATTGAGCACAAGATACAATTTCATCGCGAAAATATTTATTTAGACCAATAAATATATCATAAGCTTCATAACTTACACTTTTTTCAAAATTTATATATCCAAAAACGAAGAAATTGTCATTTATCTTACTCATACATATTCTTGTTATATCAACATACTTTTTTTCCAAATAAATAACGAGCTTGATGTCCTTGTCTTCCGTTATGTTTTCCTCAAAGTTGTCTGGAATATAAATTAGGTAGTATTCCTCTAATCCGAGTGCTAAGAAGTACCATTCGATACCTGCATAGAGGGAACACGCGAAGGCGAATGAGAAATATGAACAAGGAAAAGTGATAAAAAAAAAAAAAAAAAAAGGGAAATAAATAGGCAAAAAAAAGTGTATACGAAATCAAGAGGATAAGGCAAAAATAAAACTGAACAATATAAACTACCAATTTTGATGTAGCAGGTGCGTTTTAAATTTTTTGTCTTATTACTGTTTTCTCTTATGTAAATGACAGGGGATATGTGGCATATCTTAGTAGAACACCGCCTGTCAGCGGACAGCTGATTTTGCAGAATTATTCGAAGATATATCAATTTGTAATAAAAGAAAAGAGAATGAACGATGGACTTCCTGAATAATACTCTATGTATATACTTCTTATAATTTATAAAGTATAATATAAAATATTTGAGCTTTTTTGAAAAACACATTAAGTAAGATATTGTAAAGAGTGTGTAAAAAAAAATGGTATGTATATAAATAAAATTTTTCTTATGATAGACATAAGAGGCATATACTGATCCGTGATGAACACTATTTATATAGATTAATAAATACAGTAATAATAAAACATTATTTTTATAAAAAAAATGAAACAAGGAACAGTCTACACACCATTTTTGTATTTCCTTATATTGAGAAAATTGAATGTATATAATTTTTTGAGTAAAATAATAAAATAATTGACATAATTCCGCAAAAAAATACTGATCTTTATCTGATACGATATATTCACTATTTACAAGCTTTTTAATAAATTCTCTAGATAGTAATTTACAATAGTAGAAGAAAATATTGTAAAAAATTAACATATTCATTGATTCAACTGACGTATGATTTTTTTTTAATATTTCGCTATATAAACGAAAAAAATGTGCATATACATTACAATCGTAAAAACTACATTGATTTAAAATATTTATTAGCACTTTTAGAACGTTTTTTTTTAAGAGGAATTCTTTAACTTTTAAATAATTTTCATTATTTATATTATTTACAATGATGCTATAGAACACTCTTAAGCAAGAATACAATATATAAGCTTCGTTGATTTCTCCCTTATTACTATTAACAAAAATACCTCTTTTGTTAAATAGTAGAATGTTGAATTGGCTGCTTCTCTGTTCATACATAGTTTCTTTGTTAAAACTTAGGAGCTCAGCTGAGACCCTGTCTAATACTGTTTCATTTGGATCTTCATCAGCTAAAGTGCTAGCAGATGATGATTCCTCGTTGTCCTTTGACTCTGTATCACTTATTGAGTTGATCATATTATTCCTTTTGTTATTTTGAAGATCATCATAGTTCGTTGTATGTGCTGTGTGTACTTGATTATTTTTATTTTTTTTGCCTCGGTGAATTTCGACAGAGTCTCCTGACTCAACTAACATTACTGATCCGGCTACGTCTGTTTTCTGCTTTTTCAAAGCACTTATGTCTCCTTTACCTTTGTCCTTGTAATAACCATTATTCAGATTTTTGAGTGTTTTTTTCTTTTTCACAATTTTGGGTATTTCAAACATGTGTTCTAAGTCGCATCCTATTTCGTTTTCAACTACAAAGATGTCAAATGTTTGCTTAAAGTTGTTGTTATGTAATCTCAAGAACAGTTTTCTCTTTTTCTTGATAATCTCTTGCATCTGGATGAAGAGTTGCCTAGAGGGTGCATGCCTGTTTTGGTCGTCCCTTATGTCATCCTCGACGTCGTCCTCGATGTAGTTCTCGTTGTAGTTCTCGTTGTTATATTTCCTATCCTCCTCCGTATGATGCCCAGAGTAACTCTTTTTACCCCCCCTCATAGTTGCTATCTTCTCCTTGATTTGTTTTTCCTTTAATTTCAAGTTGTAAATTTTTTTTTCATACCTCAACTTGTTATATTTCAAAACTCCTGGGAAAAAATTTTCCTCCTGTTCTTTTTTTAACCCTGCAAATATATTTTTATCAATATATATATTTAATAAAGTAAACAAATTGGTCATGTAATATTTTAGAAATATATACAATTGTTCTTTATAATCTTTACGATCATTATCATTCATAAGATAATAATACTGAACTATTTTTTTCTTATCCCAATGTTTGTCTTCAAGAGAACATAAATCGAATATGTTCATGTTGGACGACGTTTTGAATAAATAGAAATACCCACTAAATATATCAGCAATATTAATTAAAAGACGTAAACAAACCTTTTTATTTTTTGCTACGTTTTTTAGCATTAACGTTTTAAATATATTTTCAATAGTTGCACACCATGTTCTCTCTATAAATATATCATAATATATATTCATTTCACTAAATAAAATATCTTCGTTCGATAATATATCAACGAAATAATACGCTACTATATTGTTTCTCATAAAATTCCGTAATTCAATATTCCTTGAACATATGCGCAATAGTTTTACAGTTATTATATTAAGGTCTCTATCCTCTTCCTGTTCACACGCATTATTGTTGAAGCTGCCACTGATGATGCTACCATTGTTGTTATTACAGCTAATTACCTTGTTACCACTTCTACCATTATAGTAATTACTACTACTAATAATTATATTGTTACTATTAATTGTAGTACCAGTGTTCCTTCCCTGTTCGATTGCTCTCCTTTTTGATGAAACCGTGTCATTCTTTTTACGTAATACTATTGCCCTTAAAAGGTAATGATTCACTATACGTAAAATGCTTACTATTGTTTCTTGAAATTTGTAATATGATATAATTCTTTCTATTTCTTCGTTTTTCAATACTTTTATGTATATATTTATGCAATAACAGTATATATCATTCCATTTCTCACTGACAATAATATTTTTTTCATGTAGAATATAAAATATTTTGTGTAACTCTATAGTTTTGTAATCATCAAAGGGAATTAAGTAGATACATCTGAGCAAGCGAATGATGATATCCTCATTTTTCTTCTCTAAAAAGTAAGAAGGAGAAATGATGAGAGGTGTAAGTAGAGATTTGTCAAAAGGGATTGCACATACAGGTTCACATGAGCGGAAAAACATGCATATAGGCATACGATAAGCGTACACGAATATAAATATAAATATAAATATAAATAAATAAATAAATATATATATATACATATATATATATATATATGTGCATATGTGTGCATATTTATATATGTATGTATAACGGTGTACAGCTTATTTGTAGCCCTATACCACGAAAAGAATAGGCATTCATCCCTCAAAATACATAAAGTACAACCAACACAAAAGATATAACTTACCTAAGCAGACTAACAAGTAGTAATTGATGTCACTATTTCTGAACTCCCTTTTTGCTTTAATAGAGAATTTATCTGCTTCCTTTTGAAAGAAAAAGGCAATAATATCCAGAGTGCAATTTACTACTTCAAATAAATAACCTTCCACTTGGTGATCAGAATTGGTGTAAGAACTAAGCATATTATTATATTTCTGACCAAATAGAAAAGGCAATAATATTTTTAAATTATTTGTATTATTTAATATATATTCAATATTGTTATTATAAATTTCTTCATTTTTCAAAACTATCAATAAACCTCCTAAACTTGCACTTAAAAAATAAGGGTTATTTTTTTCCATTTTTATACCAATTAAAAGTAAGTCTATAAAATGATGAGTATTGCACAGTTCAACTAATATTTCGTTTTGGAATATACATATATTATTTAGAGTAGAAATGATTATGTTACAGTATATGGATTCTTTCTTTGATATGATTAGTGAACCCTTATTTATTATTTCTCTAATTTTTTTGAAATAAAAATTTATATGCATTTTTTCCCTTATCAGAATCTCGCAATGCTTAAAACAGTTGCTGCATAACTGTAACACGATCAGATAAGCGTCCTGGAAGTAGATAGGTAAATCATCAAATCGACTGTCTTTGTGTTTGTTCATCAGCTCAGTTAGGATCTGCGTATAAGGAGAAGTATTTTATGTGGCTATATGTTAGCACATACGCACATGTGGAAGTGCACTTGTTAACGGAAATGTAAAGCGGGATTGCAATAAGAGCAGAATACCAAATTGAAATGGGTATAATGTGTATAGTGTGTGAAAAACATTCAGTTTATGTATAATTGTGAGTTATACCCTTGAAGGCGTTACTTGAAAATTAAAAAAAAATATGACTAACCCTTAGGAGCCCTTCGTCATAAGCTATCAGACAAACTTCACTATCCAATGTCGAAACGGATAGAAATCTTAAAATATTTTCATTGAAGGAATTCCTCAAAAGTTTGATAACTCTATGTATACAACTACTAAAGCTACCAGCAATGAATATGTCCCTTGGTAAAAGGTATAATCCGTTAAAGATGTTATCAAGTGTGCCTTTCTAAGGAAAAGGAAGAAAAAGTAAGAAAAGTAGACGCCTCCTGTGATGAGTAAATCTCTCTACAGGGAGATACAAATATTTACGAGTAGTGAACAGAACAGGGGAAAACACCCACATACGCATATATATGCATGCATAAATATATAAACGTATATATTTTCTTTTCCTCACTTCTGTCGTGTTTAGAATGGCCGTTGCCACAATTTCCTCGAAAACGGAATAAACGTCATGTTTGTATTCCTCATTTGACGCTATGTTGCATAATATGCGTAAAATACGAACGTTCAAATGATGGTCATTGATGAATACTAATTTTGCAATTGCATATATGAATGTATTTCTACAGTCTTCGTATTTTTCTAAAATTATTAATAACCTATCTACAATTTGATGTACTTTTTTTTTTTGTTCATTTATTTTTTCATTTTTTGCGAATAATAATTTTCTGAAATTTATTGGATCTTCAAAACATAATGTTGTTAATTCGTTTAATATGTTTACATATTTATAATAAGAATTTTCATGTATTATTATGCCTTCAATAAGATTTAAAATATTTTCACTGTGGCTAAATGTTTCATCTCTTTCTTCATTTGATATGCTTAAATTCTTCAGTATTTTCTTTATCATTACTAGGGGTAGCTTAAGATATGAGCCTTTACTTTTTTTTTTTGCTTTCACATTTATGTGTCTATGCACATACGTACATGTGTTTGGTGTATATGAAAATATGTTCGTGTACGTATATATGACGCATACATATATATGCACAGATATACATGTATGTACATATATGTACATATAGTATATGCGCAAAATATGTACGTATACAAATACATTTTACTCACTTGTTTTACTATTTACACCAATTTATATATGTGTGCATGTTCTTCCCGCTAACTCTACTCACAAATATAGCTTAAAAAAATTATTTTTCACGTTTAAATTGTTTCCTTTACGAAAATTAAAATGAATTTTATGACTGGAAAGATATACAGTGCCTTAGTTACATAAGGAAAACAAGAGTTACACATAACAAATAAAAAAAAAAAAAAAATTCAAAATGAATCAATGAATGGTACTAAATAAAATAAAGCACTCAAATGTGAATATATACATATATATAGTGTTACAAATTAGGGAGTGGAAAAGAGCCAAAATAGGACATTTTACAGGTGATACCAAAAAAAAAAAAAAAAAAAAGTAAAAAGATAATAGTACAAAAGGAGAAAAAGAGGGCTTTTATATGCATTGCTATGTGTATGTTTATATATATGTATATGCGCACGTATACATATATAAAATTATAATTATACTTTTGTGATGTTCAAATGTGTACATCAAAAAACTCAACATGTTCATGTGCAGGAAAAAAAAAAAAAGTGTCATAATGCGATATGTATATCAATTTAATAATATCAATTTTCAAGTAAATTATAAATGAAATAAAATACAAAATTTTTGTTGTACCCTCATCTTATAAAATACTGTAAAGAAGCCCTTTTATTTCTTAGTCTTTTTATAGTGAAAAAATTTATTTTGAATATACAATTATGATCACGCTTGAATGATTGTTCACTTTAAAATATAACGAAGCCTTTCGTTCTGTTTCTTTACGACCTTTTCGTATAGATCTTACAACAAAAGAGTGTACATTTTGTTAGCACTAAGTATTAACATATATGCATTTATATGTATGTATGCACGTATATATATATATATATATATATGTGTGCGCCCAAATGTGTATATGTGTTTCCGTACGTATATGTGCCTTTTATTTACCCCTCAATGTGTCAACATATTTTCCTTATTCATAACACATTCATCAAATGTAACTCATAAGTGTACACCACTTTTTTATGAACACCTAATAGCATTTCATACTTATAAAATGATAAAATTTTTAGTCCTTTATTTTGCAAATTAGAAGGTTTTCAATAAATCAAAAAAAGACATCTTTTCCTTGTAAATCTGCTAAATCTTCTTCATTAATAAAATTAATATGGATATTCTGAAAAAGAAAAAAAAAAAAAAATTACAAAAAATTATAAAAAGTTTAATAAAAAAAAAAAAGTTTTCCTCTATAAATAAGCCCGTGTATAAGTACTAATAACAAACGAATAATATACATGTAGGAAAATGCTTAATAAAATAAAAATTTTATCCTTTCAAAAATTTATATTCTCCATAACAAAAGGAATAAAGGAATAATATTGTTAATGCATATGCTAATGATAAAAGATATTCGAGCATATATGGAAAAAAAAAATTGTTGAAATATGAAGGGAGGAAAAAAGAAATAAAAATAAAGTGAATAAAACGAATAAAACGAATAAAACGTATATAACGAATAAAATGAATAAAGCAAATAAAATACATAAAATATATAAAATAAATAAATTAATTAATAAGCAAAATATGCTTAAATCTTATATTCAGTATCGCATCAGGAAAACATTAAGCAATATTTAGCTATTTTTGTCTTCTCAACAAGAGCCGTTCCTTGTTGAATACACATTTACTACTATGGATTATTTTAAATATAACTTCTTAACTATTTTTATAAGGTGTTTTAGTATTTTTTTTTAAACGGGAAAATAAAAAAAAAATAATAAATAAAAATTAAAAATAAAAAAAGAATAACAGCAGTAATAGCTACAGCAGTATCAGCAACAGCAGCAACAACAATAAGAGCTTGTTAACTTTAAGGAGCCCGTTGCTGTGGTTTTTAACTTGGCTGTTTTGTTTAAATCTTTGTTAAGAATAGTATTTCTCTGTTCTCTCTTTTTTTTTATTTTTGTTTTATTTTTCTCTTTTTGTTTTCGTATCATCACAGGACCTTTAATAACTCTTGTCTATTTTTATTTCTAAAATTTGTTTGTTGGTTCTTCTTTACCTTTTTTCAGAATTGAAAAAAAAAGAAAAGAACAATACCGTAAGCATAAAATTGCTCCAGAAAATTATTTTTCTTTTTGTTTATCTTAATAATAAAGCATAACAAAGTTTGTATGCGTAAACACATTACTTTTATATATATATAACCCTCTCCCCCCCAACCACAGCAAGCAAAATAAAATAAAATAAGAGCAGTTAAATAAGCGAAATAAGTGTAAGATAAAAAATAAATAATACGTGTGGCGGGAATAAGAAAAAAAAAAAAAAAAGAAGAAAACATGTGCTATGAAAAAAATAAAATGCTATGGGCGTTTTTTACCAGAATCGAAATTAGACAAAAACAGAGAACAGGAAAAACATTACTTGAGGAAAGAAAAAGTTGTAAGCAAGATTTACCACGAAAATGTATCAAATTTGAAAATTTATAATGATATATTTAACAAACGAGTAAAGAATATATCTGCGGGTGTGAGTAGCTTACTTATTATAATAAATAATGATGAAAATGATTCGGATATGTTAACATTAGGAGGTAATACATCCTTAGGAATTGCTTTTTATATTATTAATGATTTAGTATATTGTAAGAAGGTGGATTATAAATATGTTATTATGTTTAGCTATTTTGAAATAATAAAAAATAGGGTTACGGATAAACTCAAAAAATATATCTTACTTGAAAATTATATGGTTGATGTTGATAGGTATGGGACGATTTATGATCAAAAAAATTATGGTAAGGTAATCACTAATAAAGGTAAAATATTAAACTACATGAGTTTGAATTTAGACATTGCTGGTAATAAAAAGAACGAGCTATTACGGAACAACAGTAGCAGCACTAATGAAAAGGAGGAGTGTATAAAAGAAGAATGGAATACAATTCTGGCACCTCAAAACTTGGATGATTTTATAAAAACCAAAAAAATGGACAAGTTCAAAAAGGGTTATACTAAAAGTAGAAATAGCTGTGTTTGGAATGAGGATGAGGTTAAAAAAATATATTTAAATCATAAGAATATTAAGCATGTGTTTGAATTGCTATATAGAGATAGCAGAAGGGGGATGAAAAGTAGGAAAAAGGGTAGGAGTAAGACAAATGAGACGAGCGAAACGAGCGAAGCGAAACAAACGAATGAAGCAAAGGAGAGAAAAAAGGGAAAATTCCGCGGAGTAACCTACAAAATATTCGCATTCGACGTACAATCGAGGAAGGAGTGTCAAAAGGATGAAGGGAATATAAAAAATGGTTCAATAATCATAGTTAGTGTTAACAATGTTAAGAATGCCGATTCGTTTAGAAGCAATTTTTTGTACAACTTTTTTGAATTTTTCTTAAGAGTAAAAGAAAAAATGCATTGCAATAGTAACAACATAAACACCTGTTTTCATCATAACAAAACGAAGTCAGCCATAGTTAAATATTTACAAAATTATTTATGGAAGCAAAGTATGTCTCCTGAGTGTATTTCTACCTTGGATTTCTTTTCTTTTGAATTGAACTTTTTATATATATCCAGTAATATTAGTAGATATAATAATGTTAATAAATTTATTTATGCCTATTTAAAATACCTGAACGAGTCAGAATATTTCCTTAAATTAAATGGTGCGATGAAATATTCAAAAAGTGAGTTTTATAAAATAGAGGAAAATGTCTATATGTTTAAATGTTTATTAAATTATTACAGCAAGTTTAAATTATTCGATAAAGATATGAATTGTAGAAATGCAAATATAATGAATATTTTAGCAATTTTAAAATCTTCCATAATATGTAGTTCTGAACTAAGGGAGTCACATTACGGATCTACTGAAAATAATATAAATAATATCCTTAATCTTTGTAGAAGTATGTCTGGATCAGACTGTTGTAATCAAATAACTAGAAGCTTTTCCACAGATATAGATAGTAATAGAGGCCTACCTCCAAATGTAGAAAGAAAATACTTAAGCATGAATAAAACAAAGACACAAGCAAAAAGAAATAGTAACAAATTTGGAGATATCAAAAAAATTAGTATTGATGATGTGTCAAAGAAGTATATGCAAGAAGAGGAGACAGGAAAATACAAAATACATGTACATGTACAGGATACTCAAGATAAAGTTGAAGAAAAGCTTGTGCACATGAATATAAAAAGCGACATACAGTGTGATGACAAGGTTCATTTAAACGTAAACTTGTTTAGTAAGGATAAAAGAAGTGATATATACTCTTTCAACCGGTATGCAACGAATAAGTATTACACAGGAAAGTATGATAAAAAGATTATAAAGAATCATGAATATAATCATATATATAGTGAGGAAGAAAGTAATAATGTTAAATATGACGATGTTTTACAAACTAGATATAAACATTCGTTGGAAAATAATAAATCAAGAAGAAATAAAAATGAAAAATGTAAGGAGGAAAATATGCACAGAGAGAGTAAAAAGCTCGATAAAATTTTTGATAGTACAAATGAGAACTTGCTAAAATGTGCGATGAATTTGTTTCTTCAAGACGAGGGGAAATCAGTACATGTATTTTCAAAAATTGATGATCACAATATAAATCCCTTCTGCTTAAAGAATGCATTAAGAGAAAACAATAGGAAGGAGAAAGAGGAAGAAAAAGGGAAAGACAAAAAAATAGAGAACGAAAAAGGGAAAGAGAAAAAAAAAGAGAAAGAGAAGAAAATAGAGAACGAAAAAGGGAAAGAGAAAAAAAAAGAGAAAGAGAAGAAAATAGAGAACGAAAAAGAGAAAGAGAGAGAAAAAAAAATTTTTGATAAAAATATTAACGTATGGAAGAACGATTTAAAATGTGAACATGTGTTCAATGACACTATGACGGGGAAGAAGGATTTTGTTAACAGCTATATAAGTAATAAAAAGAGTGGGAAAAAGTTTGTTTTCACTAATACTCTGGGTATGGTTTGTTCGCAGAAATCAGCTAGCTGTTCTGATGAAAAAGATGGTAGCTCTGATAGCGCTCGTAGCGTAGCAAAATTTCTAAATAACATTAAAAAAAATAGAGAACTTTTGAAAAGCATTTCTTCATTAGATTTAGATTTAAAAAAAGGAAAGAAGAAAGTGGACAACAGAGCAAATATCATATTCGATCAAGTGGAAAAATGCTTAGGAGATGAGGAAAAAAAAAACAGTGGTAAATGTAAAAGGGTTCTTATAGAGAGAGAGAGGAGCGAGTATCAGAATGAAATTATAAGAGGTGAAAATGAAAGGGAAAAGCGAGTGATAAAGAAGCAGAGGGGAAAAAGGAGTGCGAAGCAAGTAGAACAATCAAAGGATTACATGGAGGAGCAATATGAAAAAGAAAAAAAAAGGGATGTTAATAAATTAAAGAAGAAATTACTTCCAAGTGAAAGAAACAAAATACACCCATCGAATGAAAAAAAAAATTGCATTTTGATTAATGTTTGCGATAGGGAAAAAAGTCGTTGCTCATCTAGTGCATACAAATTCGATGGTGAAGACATAGGTATAAAAAATGGAGAGAAAAACAAAGAAGATTACATTTCACATTTATCTCTAAATAGTTATAAAGATAATAAATTAGAGGAAAATACGAATGGATACAAGGACATTATGAATTCAAAAAGCTGCTTAACTTCTTGCATTTCAGATGGAAAAGAGAAGGATGAAATTTATAAATCAGTCGAGCCATCGTCACACATGTACTATGTACATAATTCGTTCAATGCCTCCAAGGAAAATTATAGAAGAAACTACTCCTCTGTGAGTGAAACTATGCTTAGTAATGATGATTATTTTAAGGACAATAAATCAAAAAAGAAAACTGACAATTCAAATTGGATTACTAACGAATTACTTGAAGACCGAAAAGAAAATAGCGACAACAAAGGAAGCTCTTCTCTTTTTATTAGTAGTTATCAGAATGAAGAAGAGAAAAAAAAGCGTCTTTTTTTTTTTCAAAAAGGTGATTGCGTTACATGTGAAGGTGGAAAAGGAATGAACGGAGGCGCTAAGATTAGTAAGAGTTCACTGGATTTGATTCTATGCAATAAAAAGGAAGAGGAATTGGAGGACAAGGAAGTAGAAGTAGAAGTAGAAGATGTAGAGGTAGATGTAGAAATTGTGAAAGAAGAGAGACGTAGAGAGGAAATGAATACAATGGAAGAGGCTGTAGCTTGTAAAAATTGTATTAAATGCGAATGTGCCAATATTACAAAGGAGGGTGAATCTGAAAAGGGAGGATTATCCCTCACTAGTCACGATTTTTTTCGCGCAATGAGTGGTAGTGCTAACAATGGTGTAATCAGAAAGGGAAAATATTTGAATAAATCTGAGGAAGAAGCAGATGATAAGGAAGAAGTAGATGATAAGGAAGAAGCAGATGATAAGGAAGAGGCAGATAATAGGGAAGACACCTACATGTACAACTCCCCTGAAAGTGTGTTTTCATTTTCGTCAAAAAATAAAAATTCTTCAAGTAAAATAAACGACGATTCTATTGGCCAAGTTGTAGAGGAAATTAGGAGCAATTATGTACTAGGTAGGGCAAGTGGTAGCACAATACTTTTAGAAGAACTCGACAAAACATTGGATGAGGAAAAGGAAGAGGAAAGGGGGAAAACGAAAGAATGCATTCATAGGAAAAAGGGCATAAATAAGGGAACTACCAGTGACTCTAACTCAAATTATTCATTTCCATGTTGTGATAGCTGCGAGCTTGACAGCAACAAAATTATAACAGAAGAAATTGATGATAGTATACAATTTTATCATAATAATATTAAGAAATTAATAAAAAATAATATAGCATTGTTGAAAAAAAGGCATAAAGAAGATAGGGACGACTTAGAACTTTTGAGGAAGATAAAATTTGCAAAGGGTATTTTAAACGAATACAATAATTTCCTGTATAATAATAGGAGTGATCAAACAGATAAGTTTTTATTATTACACGAAATTATTACAAAAAATTATGAACACGTAAATAGGGGAGAAATAAAACAATTAAAAAAAAAGGTACACGATAATTATAATAATAAACATATAACCACTGGGTTGAACAAAATTACACCAAATGAGAAGCTAAGGAAACATAATGATTGTTCTGAGAATATATCTAGATATCAAGAACTCGGAAAGAGAAATATTAATGTTGAGATTAAGGAAGATGAAAAAGGGGATGAGAAAAAAACAATGAAGGGAAATAATACTATAGATATGGAAAGAACAAGGAACGATATAAATATAAAAAGAAAGGTTTCAAAAAATTTAAAAGATACATTTGACAAAGATGGAAATTATGAAGTAAAAAAGGAGAAAGAAAAATATGTTCTCATTTTTGATGAAGATAAAATCGATTGTGATGAATGCATAGGGGGTAGGAGTACATGTCCCAAATGTGAACGCACCTTTTTAAAAAAAAAAAAAAAAAAAATTCAGAACAGAGGAGCGATTAATGAAATTTGTAGCTTAAACGATTCAAAGGATGAAACGAGGGAGTGTAACACCCGCAGCTATGTAACAGATTTACCAAATTGTGCTATATCTTTTGAAGATGAAAAATGTTATCCAAATATCTGTTATAAGGATATGGATCAGAATAATAACAGTGACTGTTGTAGTTGTGCCACTACTAATAGGACAGTTATTGACAATAATGTTAAACTTCCTGTTTATGAAAATAGATGCGCCAATCAGTTTGATGAAATACGCGGAAATTTTATAAAAAAAGAAATTCAAAATAATTATTCATTATTTGACAAATGTTATAGTACAGGGACTTCTACATCATCAAAGAATAAATATTCCTCGAAAAAGCTACTAATTGGAAAGAAAAGAAAAGAAAATATATTATCTACACATTGTTATAAAGAAGTGTGTACACCCGTCGAATTTTCAAATATGGTTGAAGGTGAGAACTGTTCTAGGAAAATTAGCAGTTGTAAAAATTATGAAAGTGCACATATTCGAGATGGAAAAAAAAAAAATGACTTATCATGCAGGGACAGTTTTAATGCAATTAATAAAAATATAATTCAAAGAAATAGTTGCTTACTAGGCCCTACTCATGCTTCATATTTTGTTGAAGAAAATATGGTTCCCCCTTACACTGACAAGGAAATAATAAAAGGTAGAAAAGAAACTAAGGCAGTTCATAATATAGAGCGTATAATAACAAAAGAAGAAACAACTAAATATAATGACAAGAGAGGAATGAAAAGTGAGAGAACTTCCCTTAACAGAAATATGCATTTATATTCAACTGATGATTGTAAAAGTGAGTATATATACAAGAGTGAAAAAGATGACGATAATTTTTTTTTACTTTGTAAAGAGGATGAAAACATAGGAAGGTATAAAAAGGACATATTTCGTAAAATAAAATTCAAGGAGAGAATTCTAAAAAAGGCTGTAAAAGAGGAGAAAGAGAAATTGACTGAAATTCGACGTAAAAAAGAAAAATTACATGCTTTTATGAGCAATTCGATAAAGAAATATAATAACAGGGAAAGGGAGTTTGCTATGGTGAGAAGCATGATTTTAAAAATAAAATATTTAGAGGAAAAGAAACAAAATAAACTTAAAAAGATAACGAGTGAACTTTTAAAAATAGACCCTTTAAAAGAAAGAATGTTAAGCTTGTGCATTAGGAAAAACCATATGCTTAAAATAAAAAAATGTGAAAAAAAGGGGCACACAGATACTTCTACTTCCTACTACTTGAATGGCGAACATGGTATAAAAGATAGCAGCAAAAATGTGTGCAAAGGTTATCCGTACAATTTAGACAAAAACAGATTGGCAAAAAAAAATGACAATTTAAATGCGGAAAATGAAATAGAAACAAATGTGGAATATTTTTTTGAAAGGATGTTACCAGCGAGTCATAAAAAAAATAGCGCACAGCCATTCCGTGATAGGAGTAGTAACAGTTATAATGAAAAAAAAAAAAAAAAAAAAAAAAAAAAAAAAAATATATATACATATGCACAAAAGAATTGTGGACAATTTTATGTCAACTCAAATTTTAAAAGCAAATATAAGTGCAACGCTAATTATAATATAGGTGACGAAAATAAGAGGACACAAAATTCCATCATTTTTTCAGACTTGTCTGAAAATTTTAAAACACAAAATAAAAGTAAAAATAAAAATAAAAAAAATAATAATGAGAGTGATAATGATATTGATAACAATAAAAATAATAACAATAATAATAAAAATAATAACGATAATAATAAAAATAATAACGATAATAATAAAAATATTAACAATAATGAAAATAAAAATAATTCACCCATCAGCTGTGGAAATGTAAAATCATTTGCGTCCATATTTTCCAAAGCAAAACTAGATGAAATTGATTTAAATGAAAAAAATATAAACAGTTCGGACATAATTCTGAAAAGAAAAAAAATTGCCCATAATATTACATCACAAGATAGTTATATAAAACGCAACGAGAAAGAAATAGATGAAGCCTATTCACGTGAACATAATACATTAGAAGGAAAAGAAGAGAACAGTACTATAAATAACAGTAGTGCACATATTATTAATAAACAAAAGGAAAAAAAAAAAATTTTATTAGCTGCAACTCGGGAAGAGACTTTTAATACCTCCGAAAATTTCATACACAAAATAAATAACAGAAAAGAAACTGCTGATAATTGTTGTATGTTACATCTAAAAAATTTACATACTAAAGAAGAGGAAGCAACTATTTTGGAGCACCTCAAAAGCAGTGAAGCTAGTGAAGATATTTTAAATTCTGACATTCATTCGAGGTGTGTAAGTAGCAGGGGTACATATAGGACTTGCACTGGCAGTCGATCGAGCACGTTAGTTAACACACGCAATAATAGTAAACAAAATAATAATATAAATAAAAGGATTACAAGTGTTAGTAAGAACCTATTGAACGCTCCCATATATGAAGAAGGACAAAGTGGAAGAACAAGTAACACTTCATATAATTTTTATGATAAATTTGTTAGGGCCAAACATAGGAGTGTAAATAGGGGAAACAATCATAAAAAGGTTGATAAAGACAATATCAGTGCCAATTCGCTATCAGGGGTTTCATCCAATGGTTTTCATTTCATTACATATAAGAATCAAAATATATTAGCGAATGAAGAAAGTGCTGAAGATACAAATAATTTTAAGATAGGACTGGATATACCTTTCCATGTGCGTGATAGAACTGACAGAATAGAGAAAAGGGCACTGAGGCGTGCTGACAGAACTTTCAAGAGTAAAATTAATAATTCTTGTAAAAAAAAAAAAGACTCAAATATAAGTCGCAAGGGGAATTGCATCCGTAGAGTAAGTTCAGTGGAAATAAGGGGAGAAGGAACAGAGAACGTGCAGGAAAGAACAAAGAGAGCTGTAAAAGTCCCCCTAGAGGAAAATCCTAACGCTGATGTTCGCATATCCCTTAATATGATAAACAAACAAATGAATGAATCAAAAGATAATAAATGGCAAGGAAAAGGAATATCTCATAAGAGGTATCAAAAGGAACAGATACCTTTTGAATACTCATTAAGGAGATATAATAATTTTGATAATTCAGAGCCAAAATATGTTCATCCGTATTTTGTTCCCTGGTCGAATGGTAGTTATGAAAATGTTGAGAAGACAGGAAACAACCATGTAGCACAGATAAAGCGGAATGGCAATATAAACGTGAGCTATAAAAACAGAAATTATAATGAAAAAGGAGAGGGGAAAAAAAAGCTCCATTATGAATACTGCAACACTGGTTATATGGATGGTCATGAACTCATAAACAGGGGAAATAATGCCAGGTCAATTCAAAGTTCCATAGAAAAGGAAATTTTGGAAAAAAAAAATAAAATTAGCTGCAGTAATAACAAGACCGGTAATAGCGATATACACAGTAATAACGATAGATGCAGTAATAATGATAGACGCAGTAATAATGATAGACGCAGTAATAACAACAGCATGAGTAATAACGATAGACGAAACAGTAACAAAAACGTTGAAATGATTAGAGTAAAGACTACCATTAGTGGACCTAAGGAAACTCTCATCCCATGTATTAACTATGACACAAATAATTATAATATTAAATTAGGGTGGTGGGATTTCGGGGAGAAGTTTAAGCTACTTTCTAATATTGAAAAATGTAAAGAAAATATTAAAGAAAAATATTACAAAAATAGAAATAATTGTAAAAATAGATCATTAACTACATCAACTAACAAGTATTTTACAAAATTTCTACCAAATGAATATCTGTACGTGCCCGTAACTAACAATAATATTTTTAAGAGTAAAAATTCGCTTAAAATTAAGAGTAATGCTGTAAGTGACTTTCAAAAATTAAATTTGAGACCTATAACAGGTTTTATACAATCATATAAAAAAGAAAAACAAAGACAGAGTAAAGTACCCCGTGCTGTAATTAAACTATCCAGAATCCCTTATGTTACTAGTGATTATAGTAGGCGTCGATATGAGGAAAAACCTGAAGGAAGGCGAGGGTTAAGTATGGGACAGGTAAAACTCCTATCAGATGCACAAGGGTCGAATTTACGTAATTCTTCCGGATTCCTCGCTAAGATATCGAAGAAATTAAGAGGGAGCCACAACAGTAATTGCAATAATAACAGCAGTAATAATTGCAGTAATGATAACAGAAATTGTAACTATCATTATAGTTCTAGTGTTAGAGGTAGTGATAGCGGTAGGGGTAGTGATAGCGGTAGGGGTAGTGATAGCGGTAGAGGTAGTGATAGTGATAATAATAATAATGACAAGGATCCTCATTATTTTGGGAGGCACGAATCTGAGTCCAAAGATATACTCTTTAAATGCCGAGCGAAGCAAACACACGCACTGTCAAGCGATCACATATACAAAAAAAAAATGAAAAATAAGAATAAAAACATGATCGTGAATCCACGGTTGAATAATATTATATACGATATTAATAGAGAAAAATACTGTTCTAATAAATATGAAGAAACACCTAAAAACTTTCAAAAATATAAGAAAATGTTGGGCAATGAATCCCATATCGATGGTAGTCTACGCACAAAGAGCAATGGAAAAAGAACCTCACCCGCTGTCAACAAATTTTGGAGTTGTCCAAGCGAAGCGAATCATTCAGTACAGTCGCTAGAAGCAGAGTCGTTAGAAGCAGAGGCATTAGAAGCAGAGTCGTTAGAAGCAGAGTCGTTAGAAGCAGAGGCATTAGAAGCAGAGTCGTTAGAAGCAGAGTCGTTAGAAGCAGAGGCATTAGAAGCAGAGTCGTTAGAAGCAGAGTCGTTAGAAGCAGAGTCGTTAGAAACGGAGTTGTTAGAAACCAAATCGTTAGAAGCCGGGTCCACTTCAAGCGAAGGAGATAAATGTTCACTTCGTAACAAAAATTCAAAAGAATTAACTAAAAAGTTCAATAAGGAAAATAAAAACAAGAAAGAGGAAGAACGCTTGAATGAAAAAATATGTAACCCCACTTCATCATACTATAGGATGATACACAAAGAAGGAAGAAATATGCATAATAACAACATTTCATATAGCATATCTTCATTAAGTAGTCAAAGTGAATCATCGCTGATTAACAGAATCAAACGTTACGACGAAATGGGACCTAATGAGCAAATTAACGAACGTGACGTATTTATTAGGTATGAAGAAGATAATCAGATTCCGAAAATTAAAACTGCTGTAAATTGTAAAGGCATACATTTAAAGAATAAAAAATATTGCGCTGCTTGCATTCCCAAGGATAGCACAGAATACTGTAACATGTCCGGAGGGGATTATATAAATAAGGATGCAGCAAAGAGTGAAAGAGTAAGCAGTGGAAGAGTAAACAGTGAGAGTATATGCAACGAACGTATAAACATTATAAATAATGAGAATGAAAATAGTGAAAATATAAACAGTGAGGGGGCAAACAATGAATACACAAATAGTGAATACAACTTAACTCAAAATTATCCTCAAATAAACCGCAATACCAGTTTAAATGAAAATTATAATAATTACCCAGATGAAGGGATCTCGGAAGAAGAAATATGTAAGAGATCTTCTGCTTCTATCAGTGAAAAACAGAAGGATTACTTAAAAAATACTAGTTATAATGAACATAAAAAATATGGTTGTAATACGTTTCAGCATAAATTAGGTCATACTAATAATAATCAGTACATGGAAGCACGAAATAAAAGAAGCCAGCATTATGAAGCACAAGATAAGAACAAGTACGACAAAGATTATTTGGAAAAGGAATATGATGCATATTTTTATGATAGTCATTAATATAATAAGAAACATGAATATAAAAGGTATGTAAGTTTGTCTTGGGCATTTGTACATACGTGAATACATATATATATATATGCATTATATATATGTGTGTTATGATGTATATATATATATATGTGTACCGATAGAAATATACGTAAGTACGCACTTCAAACCCATTTACGCAAAAAATTTTCCGCATAGCACTTAAAAATTAAATTGCTGTTACGTTAAATGTTCTACATTTTGATGAATTTTTTTTATTTTTTATTTTTTATTTTTAAATATTTGTATTTTTATTATTAGTTAATATACTGGGTTATATTAAAAAAAAAATAATAATAACTCTTCTGAAGTGTTATCATAAGCATAATTTTATGCATAAGGAATGTAGCATTACAGATCCATAAATCAATTTTAATATATACACATATATGACCACATATGTAATCCATATGCGTATATATATGGATGTATATATGTATACACCTGCGTGGAGAATTATACACATGTGAGCGCTAACTACAGTAAATAAATAAATACCCTACATATGAAGTTAGACTAAAAACAAGGTAAGGAATAAAACAGATTGTTCAGTTAGATAAATGTAAAAATTACGGTAATAATAAAAGAGTA
The DNA here is from genome assembly GCF_900090045.1 of Plasmodium malariae. NCBI lineage: Eukaryota > Apicomplexa > Aconoidasida > Haemosporida > Plasmodiidae > Plasmodium > Plasmodium malariae. The sequence goes on from NC_041783.1 coordinate 1,973,685, forward strand.
GCTAATTATAACCTTCTCATATTTACAATTATCTGGAGATATTACAGTTAAGCTTAATTATATATTTAGAGAATTCTTTCTGAGAATAATACCAAAAAAAAAAAAAAAAAAGAGCTACTATATTTGATCCTATATTTCACTTTATGACGCTGCAGAATACTGCAGCATTTTATGAGAAATTTATTGTAATGATAATGGGAAAATTAAAAAAAAAAATAAACATAAAATATATGAAAAATACACATAATATATGAAAAATTAACATAAATTATATTAAAAATATACATAAAATGAATGAAAAATACACATAAAATGAATGAAAAATACACATAAAATGAACGAAAAATATACATAAAATGAACGAAAAATATACATAAAATGAATGAAAAATAAACTTAAAATGAATGAAAAATACACCTAATATAAAATAAAAAATAGATAAAATACTTTGGAACTATTTTAAAACCGAGTTTTTAGTTTCACTGTATATAAAATTCTTTACTTAATTCAAATGTTCCAAAAACATTTATTTTATTGTTTATTTTTTTTTTTTGTTGGTAAGTGCAAACTTATCGTGTTATACATGTTATCAAAGAAGAAAAAAAAAAAAGGAAAGAAAAGAAAAGAAAAGATAAAAGGAACAAAATAACAAGATAACAAAAAAACAAATAATACTTACCAATTTAGACCATCGTTTATACTCAATCATTTGAACATGGCCACTTTTTGTATATTTTAATGTAAACTTGTAAGGGCTTTTTACTAAAATTTTTTGTGGACATACAAAAGGGACGAGAGCTTGAGCCTTTTGGGCCTGAGTTTTTATGTACATATAGAGCCCTAAATAATTTTAGAGAGGATTAGGAAATGCTTGTACATATTTGTTAATATTATGTATATAAATGTAAAAAAGAGGAAGACGAAGAAACAAAATATATATATCATAAAATGTTGTAAATTGTTTTACGTTATAGTATTTTATCTCCATTGTTGTAAATTATATTCCCATATTTTCAATTATTTTTCCATATTTTCAATTATTTTCCCATATTTTCAATTATTTTCCCATATTTTCAATTATTTTCCCATATTTTCAATTATTTTCCCATATTTTCAATTATTTTCCCTTATTCTTAATTATTTTCCCTTATTCTTAATTATTTTCCCTTATTTTAAATTATCTTAATTGTTGTAAATTATTTTACATTGTCTGCTTTGTTCTGCGAGCCTGTCTCACCATCTTATTAAAATTTTCGCTGCTTTTATTTTATTCCAAAAAAAAAAAAAGATAAAGGAATAATTTTTTTTTTTTTTTCTCAACTTCAGATGAAGTAATTATATTGATTTAATTTTTTTTTATATATTCCTTTATGTGTTCTATTTAATTTTATACTGTAAGGGGAAAACAATTCGCTATAATTTTCCCGTAGTCATATTTCGTTTTGTACATGTATATGTGCGTATATATGTATGTACAAAAGTAACACGTGTAAACGGCCTATAATTATGCGTCTCAGCGTTTCAAGCTGTTAAGTATATAACTGTTAGTCATTAATTTTTTTACAAGTACTCACCTATTTCGTCTACTACCTATTTCTTATGCTACCTACTTCTTCTGCCTCGTTCTTTAACTCCACTTTCCCTTTGTTCTATGAGAGAAAAATAGGCGTATAAAACAAGAATAAAAGGAAAAATTAAAATAACGAATAAAAAAAAGGCGACGTCGAATCTTAGTAGTAGTGGTGGGTGAACTAAAAACATAGGATATTCCTGGATAAAACTTACCTACTACTTATAATGAAAAAAATAGAAAAAAACCTTATGAGCGATGAAACGAATGAATATAATGCTACATTGAGTGATTGTAATTCTACTGATTACAATTCTAATTACAAGGAGGGGTATAAGAACAGTGAAAATAATGAAGATACATTTTCAGAAGAGTGTAATACACCAAAATTTGAAAAGGTAATTGAGAACAATAGAATAAATATAAGAATAAATAAAAACGCAAATACTCAAAATTGCAAAAAAGAAAAATGTAAAAGAAAAACAAATAATTCTTTCATTTGTAATCTTGTTAAGAAAATAGAGGATATATATAAAAGACAGCTATTGAATAATAATAATAATATAGAACAAAATGATTGTAAGACTCTAATTAAATCTAAATGTAAATGTGCGTCTAAGTGTATGTCTAAATGTAAGTCTTCATTTATGCTCAACGAATATTTGAACGTTGAACCAACTAACAATGTATTTTATAGACGTAGAACACCAAATGAAACCTTACATAGTAGTGATTTCAATGGTATAAATTTAAGACCACTTCTAAGATTTAAAAGTCTACACAACTACAATAATAACAATGAAATGAGTAAGCTACAACAACAACAAAAAAAAGCTATTATAAAAATATCAAACATAAGTCCATCTCAAAGATTTACAAATAATGGCATTTATACTAATCAATCTACTCCTTATGGTACACCAGCAAATTTTTTTGGGTTACATAAAAATATAGCTACTGGGAAATTCAATGTTACGAAAAATGAAGAGTGCAAAAATAGCATACTTCCCTCTCCTTATTTCGACATGTATCATTACAGTAACAAGACAAATAGAAGGCCGTATCGAAGTAGTAACAATCATAAAACGCCTCCTGGATATGTGAGATCAGTTCGCGTAGTCCCTGGGTGCAATCCCCTGAGTAAAGTAAAAAACGAGGGTCAGAAAGGAAGAAAATATGAGGGGGAAAATAGACAAAGAAACGAGGAAATCGAAAAAATGAACAATGAACCCAACTGCTCAAGTCACAACAATATGAACAGGAAAACAAGCAAAATTTGTTTACATATAAATAGGAGAGGAAGACAAAGCAGAAATCGAAGTAAAAACAACGATAAGGATGAAACATGTTCTCATAAAGGATCAGAGGAAGCCAATTGTGATAAAGAGGCTACTCTATTTACTTGCGATCAAAATTTAAGTAATCGTAATAAAAGATTTGAAGAGAAAAATAAAAGAAGCAAATTTAGAGCTAGTCTATCTGCTCCTCTAAAAATATGCAATAAGTGGAGTAACATGAAGAGAGGAATTCACAACAATTGTGAGAATTACGAAAATGGTGAAGCGCTTTTTCCACTAAGCTCTATTAATGGGATATCAATAAATATGAACAAAGGCATAGATGGAAGAGAAATATTTCTTCATACACATAACACTAATAGTAGAGTGGGGGAAAAAGATGATGGAAATGACTGTATATTCCCAAGTACACACTGTTACAATATATCTAATAATGAGCACAGATGTAGAAAGTGCAGGAACAGGAAAAAAAGAGACGTCAAAATGGCATATGGGGGAATACACCCAGCAAACTATGGACTGTCAGTGCTTAACCATGATATTATTGAGAAGCGGTCGATTCGTAATCCGCAAAATTATAGTAATAGTAATAGTAGTAGTTATAGTAATGGTAACAATAGTCCACTGGGCGATAGGATGAGTGAAAATAAAAATATTGGGGTTTACATGGAAAGGAGAAGATCAGCTTTTCCAACTACATTTGATAATTATAACAAGATATATTATTGCGATGGTAAAAAAGGATTCTTAAAAAAAATTGATGGGAAGAAAATACAGAGAAATGAATCTCATCCTTGTGAACAACATGAAAATGAAAGTAATGACAACGGAAAATATTTAAAAATTGTGGGGAACGGCACTTCATACATACAAATAGAAGATAATAAATATGGCAAATCGAATAACTCTGGCATTTTTTTGGACCAACGTAACTATAAAAGCTTGCACGATGTAAATGACAATAAAACGATCAGATATGCAGAAGGGAAAATGCATGCCAATGAAATGGAAGCACATGAAGAGGGGAAAAAGGAAAAACAAGTAGGATCCCTTCACAATAGCAGAATAAGAAGTAGCAGTAGAAGTAACAGTAACAGTGACTGCCGTCAAGACGCGCTGATCCCGATGGATTATAAAATTGTAAAATATGTAGACTCGAGGGGCACTAGTAAAAATTGCATAGAGGAGGACGTACATATAGTAGATGGTAAAAAGAGAATACATAATAATTGTATGATTCCCCTTATTAATGATGGCTCTTTTACAAGAAAATGTAAATATCAAAACTTAAAAACAATTACTATTCGCTCAGATAGCAAGAGCTCATGCGATAAGAAAGGGTTAAGATGTAAAGAAGCATGTATAAAAAGTGGAAGACTAAAGTTTAGAAAAGATACCTTTTACAATAACGAAAAAAAATATAATTCGAAGAATAATGAATTATATTCACATAAAGATAATATGGAAAAGTTCAAAATAGTACAATGTTATAAGGGGGATGGAGAACATGTGTTACTCGATCCTTTATATCGTTTTCGTTGTGATAAACTGAAGGAAGAAGAAACTCTAAACTTAAATAAAATTAAAAGAAATTTAAAAAATTTAACTAGCGAAAAACCAAAGGAAATATGTTCTAATACAATACTACAAATACAGGATGAACAAAATGGAATGAAAGCTAAACTGTGCAATGTGGCTGATGCCCCAAGTAATAATAATAATACTAAAATCAGTAGCCAAATGACGAGATGTATATCTAAGAGAGCATTACCAAATAGATTAAATAGGCTGGATATTCCAAATATGTATGAAACTGATACGAACAATAATGAAAAAGGAAGAGTTAATGAAAGTTACTACCACAATAAAGACAGCAGCAGCAGATGTTGCTTAAATAGCGGGAGAGCAAATAAACGCATAAGTAAAAGAAATAAATTCGAAGGAAACTATAAATATTACTCTAAATGCCCTTTGAAACGTATTTCACCTTCCATGGATGATAATGTAAATAAAAAACGAATAGGCAAAAGGTGTAGAAGTGACTACGGCTACTGTTTTAACGCAGTTAATGAAGAGCAAAACTATAATTTAAGTGATGGGCATTCAAAATATTCTGACAAAATGGTTGAGGGTAGTAAAAGTATTAATAGCTATCATCCTACTTCTAACATGTTCGAAAAAAGAAAAAACAAAAAAAAGGAAGACAAACAATTCATATCGTCCAGAAAAGCGAGGCAGTTAAACAGTACTATCAATGAATGTCATAACAAACTATCAGCGGAAAATTGTTATGATAAATACGATATGCAGTGTTCACAAAATGGAAGTAGCTCCGTTCTTGCAGGTGAGAATGAGCATTCACAAGGAAGTATAGATAAAGGAGGAAGAGAAGGAAGGATGAGAGAAAAAATTATACGGAACGAAGAATTTTTAGGAAAGGAGAAGATTATAGATATGGACAAAGTGCTGAGGGAACCTACTATAGGTAGAACTTCTACAAGCATAAGCAAAATATGTGAAACTGATACCTACGGTTGTATAGATGGCTATACTAAAAATCAGCTATGTGATATAAGACTATTACGAGGAAATTTTTCGCATCAAGAAAAAAAAAGAGAAATAAAGAACTCATATAGCTACACTAATAGATCATCGAAAGGAGGAAATAGCACATTGTATGCAGTGGGAAGATATCCAGTTGTAGTAAAAGATGAACAAAGAGATAAAATGAAAATGTGCAATATTCCTAGTACGAGAAGTATATATCATGGAAAAAATTCATCCATACACATGAAAAAAAAAAGTATGTTAGGAAAATATAGATCTAATTTGGATGATGTTGAGTTAGAGCATAATTCATATTCCAATAAAGTACATGAAACGGAAAGACAATCAAATCAAAGGATGAGATGTTATTCCAGTGAAGGTGAGAAAAGTATATGTAATGTGGATTCAAAATTGGATAAATTGTATTCTACGCAAGATGGATTTTCTAGATGTGTACATAAAAATGGGGGGGCATATAAAAAAGAGAGCACAAAATGTTGCCACCATAACTCGGACAGTAACAACAGTATGAGCAATAATTTAAAATCAAAATCAAAAGATGATAAATTATCATATATACTATCGAGCAATAAATTTATTAGAGCACAAAGGAAAAAGAAGAGGGGAGCGTTAGAAGGCTTTGTTTGCGAGGGGGAGTGTAATAACTTATTAAGGAATGGTAGAGAAATGGTAAAGCATTCGAATGGAGATAAACATGGGGAACCACCCAAAAATGTTTTATATAATGAACATAGAAGTGGTACAAGTGTTAGAAGAGGTGTAAGTGTCAGAAGCAGTAATCGTGGTAGAAGCGATAAACGGGGGAACTCCACTGAGCTTAAGAGAAGAATCCCCGATTTAGTTAATCACGAAGAAAGATATTACACAAAAAACAATATTTACGATTCTGCAGGGGTAAGAAGTGAAAATGACAGTAAATATCATTCTAATGAAAGAAGGCTTTATCGAAAGGAAAGGAATCATACATATGGAAATGACTACAAAGGAAAAAGTACAAAATGTTCAAGTAAGTCCAAGGGTTATGGAACAACAAAATATGCTAATGATATGAATAATAATGAAGAAGCCAAATATAAAAATGAAAGAAAAAAAAGAGAGTTTCTACAATATAACAATTCTTACAGTTCTAACCATAGTAGAAATAGATCATTGTATGAGAAAAATATAAGTCCTTGTAATTCGCATAAACAAGATTTTCATTTTAGCACTTCACGAAATTGCGATAGCAACACATACAACTTGAATGAAAAATTAAGTGATATAAATGTGCCTACTGTGATTTTAAAAAAACCAACGATAATAATTAGCGATAATAGTAATGGTGATAAAGAAGAGAAAAAAGAATTTGGGAAAAAAAATATTTTTACTTGTTCGTATGTTAATGAAAATTATAATCCTAAGGAAAAAGTACATTCTAGTAGTATTCATTCTAAAGAAGGCAACAATATGGATCATTATTACTCATCTGAATTTCATAATCGAAAAAACGAACTTTCTAAAAATAGGGAAAATATCATTAGCCAAAATGCGCATGAAAAAAGCACAAATGATATTTATAGGATTAACTGCACAAGTAAAGAGGAAAATGATCTAAGCGTAAAAAAAATGAACAGGTCAAAATTATCATACATCTTATATGATGAGCATGATGATATGGGTAAGAATAATAACAAGTTTTTCAAATTTAAGAAAAAAAAAAAATATGATACAACCGATGAACAGTTAAGATATAAAATTGCAACATCTACTGGTAGCAGCCATGATAAAAAGGAATCATCAACAAAATCAAGAATAATAAACGAGCCCATAAGGGGTGTAAAACGTGAATTATATATTAGTACGAATGAGGAAAATAGATATTTTCGTGAGCAAAAAAATAGCAGTGTAGAAAAAGATCGTGAATATATAAAAAGCATTAACCGGTCATTAAGTTCTCACCCAACAAATTACGAAAACGTAGAAAAAAATTCGAAAAATGGTAACTTAAGTATGCATATATATAATAGTAAGAACATTGATAATGTTTTCTTACACAGAGAGAAAAGAAAAAGTAGTGAATCAATTTGTCGAAAGGTTAGCAGCAATTTAAGGGAAGAGCACATATTTCCAGATACAGAAACTGATCGATCAAAAATATCCTCAAAGGGGAAAAGGAACGCGCAAATAAATACGGATGAGAAAAAACACATTTGTGCAGATAATTATAACACTATAAATAGTGGACTTTTTGAGGCAGATGAAAAAATTTTACAAACAGATTCGCTAAAAAGAAGAAATTCGGGAAAACTCATGGATGGTCAACTAGTAGGAAGCCACCACACAGACAGTGTTGAACGCCCTCTCAGCAGTAACATAGATGTGCAAAATTATAGTAGAAGCTATATAAATATGAATAGTAAAAATTTACATATAGGATGCACAAAATTAAGCACTGATGATTATAGAACATTAATATGTAGGAAAAACAGTTTGTCATCTACTAGTGCGAATTGTGACAATGAACAAACGGAGGGAAGTAATGAGGACTTTTGCAAAAGTGCAAAAGATATATATCTCAAAAGGCAATCTGAAAATAGCCTTAAATCACGTAAACAAAAGAGTATATCATATAATAATAAATGGGAAAGTAAAGATAAACTTGGAAACAACATGAACACAAAAAAGGGAAGCGGATTGGTGTATCACAAAGAAGGTCTATTTGATGGAGGAACAAACACAGATCTATCTTATCGAAGAAATAAGTACTCTATCAAAAAATGCATAAATTCATTTACTCCTCAACATGATAATACAGAGAGGGGAAATCACGATAATACCGATAGATATGACGATATGGATAATTACAGTGATAATTATAATGATAACTACGAATGTATTAATAGAGGTGCTTCTTCACAAATAAATGGGGATAAAGAAAAAAGATTGACGGATTCGCATAATAATAACTCGTTTAAAATTAAAAATAAAGGAAATATGAATAATCATAGAAGAGGAAAGGGACAAAAAATTATCCATGCGTTACACTATAATAACTATTCCGATTCAGAAAAATGCAAAAGTTCCAACGTCAATACAAGTGATCATATATCTAGAGGAAATATTATGAATAGTTCAAGTGAATATTTAAATTGTCATAATACAAATGGAAGTCTTACATCAACAGTGAATAAAGCATTTGAAAAAAAAAAAAAAATTAGATCAAAATGTAGCTCAGATTCTAAAAGTGTCGAAGAAATACGATATTCTAATAGTAGAGAAAATAAAAATTTTAAAAATAGTATATCAGGATATAATAAAGAAATGGAAAACTATGACAACAATAACTTGCGTAATGCACATACAAAACTTTCATCTGAGTCAGACAAAAAGTGGAGTGAAAAAAAAAGTAAATCAAAAAATATGAACAATTATCACAGTAATATACATACCTGTAAGGCTATGAGCAATGAGAAAAAATTAACAATTAATTCTTTTAATGAAAATATATTATCTGAAAAGGATGAAGTGAATGATAAGTATTCATTTAATAAGAGCTTAAATTTGAGTAAGACAATGAATAAATTTGATCAAAATAAAGCAAGCAATAGTATAGTACTAAAAGAAGAAGAAAAAGGAAAAGGTACAAATTGTAGCAATTCCATAATATTTAATTCGGTAAATGGTCAGATGAGCCAAGGAATACAAAACGCATGCAAAGGTCAGGTGATTAGTTATTTAACAGACAATAAGGCCGATAATAACGGAAAAAGAACAGACAATTATAACTGTGCAATGTATAACGTGGCAGGAGATGAGGGGAATGCAAATGTTAGTGCAAATGTAGGTAAAAGTGAGAGCCATATTAAAATTCAAACTGAAGGAGATGCAGTAAAAAGGGAAATGAGTTCAGAATATTGCCCAATGAATTGTTTTAATATAGGTGAGGATAAAAATATACCAAGAAAACCGCTTAACAGTGTCTTAGGTTTAAAAGAGGCAAATGATTACATGAAGAATGAGCTAAACTACTACTTAACTAATAGTATAAAAAATGAAAATGCTCATGAGGACACGACAAAAAAAATGGATTGTACACCCTCAAGTTTTAATATGGTAAATGATATAAAAAATAGTATACATAATGAAGAGCCTATAAAAAACATATACAATACTAGTAATATTGTAGACAAATCGTATTTTTGCGTAAGGGATAACAGAGAAATATTTAATACCTTAAACAGTGGTGAAATAAACTGCATACATGAAAATATTAATAACAGTGTTAGTAATGGTAATAGGAACAGCAGTGATAACATTGACGGTAACGGTAGTAATAGTAGTAGCGCTAACAGTAATGGCAACAGTGGGTATAGCAGCGTATGCATCAGAAAAAATAATAGTAACGCCTCCGATATAGCCACTGCACACAATAGCAGTACACCCGTTGGTAGTGGCATTCCTGTGACTACTAATGCATATCCAAATGGTACATGTCTAAGTGAAGAAAGAGGAAATCCAATCTGTTTTAATGGAAACGGAAATGTATTTACATGTATTAATTCAAATGAAAGAGAACAAATAAAATTTACTAACCCTGCATTTAGAATTTCAAGTGATAGTGAATTAAGAAAAGGATATCATAATAACGTATATTATGACGATATCAATAGGAATCAAAATGTAAGTGTTCCTCCACTTACTAGTACTACTAATACGAATAATAGTATGATTTATCAAATGCCCCCCAGTTACCATCTGATGAATAAACGTTCTATATACGGCAACGCGATTAATCCGACGTCGACGGCGCCTGAACCGGCAACTAGGAGCATTATATTCAATTATAATAGGACTAGCAATAATGATAATAATATTAATAGTGAATATATGAACGGAAAAAATATTAGCAGTAATAATATTATCAGTAATAATATTAGCCGTAATATTATTAACGGCAATAATAATGATCCTAATTTAGTTATTAACCCTAGCCTAGTGAACGGTAACGGTTCAGGTGGAACGTACTATTATAGTAAAGCCTTCAGTACGGGTAACCTACATAATGAACATTTTAAGAATAATATATTTTACACGAAATTTGCAAGTAATGATAACAATTATAGCGATAATAAGAACAATATATTACTAAACAGACTTGTGAATAACAATAATGAAGGGAGTGATTCACCTATTAATATCCCTGAAGCTCAAGGTATACTTGATCCTAATTTTAGTAAAATAAATAATACAGTTCAAATGAATAACACAAAAATGCAAAATATAATTAATAATAATTATGCTAATTTACGTAATAACCCTCTTGTTAATAATAATATGAAGAATCAAAATATTTTCTATGATATCAATGGAAAAGCATATATGCACTCTATGGTAACGGCATAAATGAAAAAAAAAAAAAAAAATACTTAATCTTATGAATAATAGAGCAGTGATGGTTTTTTCTTTTTCTTTTTTTTTTTTTTATCATATAGAACAATCTTCATTCGATCATCATATAAATTATAATAAGCTAAATTATGCTGATCTACGGAGGAATGTAGTTACTACAGTACAATGGTGAGTATTTTTGCAGTAAACAGTACATATGTGTTAAAATAGAAAAAAAAAAAAAAAAATGAATGAACACACTACTATAAGAATGTGAAATATGCGTTACACATTATGGTGGATAAGATGAACAAAATATAAACTTAAAAATATTTTAAAAGATGCAAAAAATTGTCAGCTATTCTATATGGGAGCATGCGTATATATACATATACACATATGTGTATGCCTACATTTAAATTGTAAATGAAGTAACTCAAGTATGCATATATACTTCGTAATTACTTAAAAAATGATTATAAGATATAGTTTTTTTACATGGGTTTAAAAGCATATGATATAGTTGTCTTTTTACTTGTCCTTAATTTATTCTTCTTCATACATGAGATAGTATTATCAGGAAAGAAGCTTTAATATAATTTGGTCTTTTTTTTTTTTTTTTTTTTTTGGTATATCCATAAAACTGTTTAGTAAACATATGCAAAGGATACTTCTTTTTTGCTTTTATTTTTTTCCTTTTTTTTTTTTTTTTTTTTTTTTTTGTGGATGTTGCATATCAATATGTTAAAGCAACAATCAAAGCAGACAACGCTTCTTGTAATTAATTTAAAATTTTTTTTTTTTGAACTAAATAAATTTTCTTAAAATAAATTATATAAATATTTTTTTTAATAAGAAAAGTTCATGTGATCTCCAGATGCCCGTTCACATAAAGAGGCCGAGGATAATTATTATAAATAATAGACGAAAAAAGAGAAAATGAAACATAAAAATGTAAATAAATAGGGTAGTAAATAAATAAATAAATAAATATATATATATATATGAGCAAGAAGAAACGAGGTACTGTAAATTGAGGTTTGTATAAATGCATCCATATATTAACTGTGTTATGCTGCGTGTGATATGTACACATTTATACGGTATGCACTTTGAAATTTTCACTTGGGAACGGGGTTAAGCCACTGACCTCCCTGGCCATATGCCGATGCAACGACTTGAGCCATCTTTCTTTGTTTATGATTCATGTATATCATATACCATGCCTTGTATCCTAAATAAAAAATCAATCCCATGCCGAAAGGGTTTGCCCACCACCAATACCTATACTGATACCTGTTTATGTAAAGGGGGAAAATTACAAATTTGGACATTATATGGTAGCGGTTAGGTTATAACGTGTACATGCGATTCATAGAAGACGCATGTGTGCACGTATGCACATATGTATGTATGCATATATGTACGTATGCATATATGTACGTATGCATATATGTACGTATGCAGCATATATCACATATATATTCTCAACATTATTTTCATTTTAAAAAATCACTTAAAGAACTTACACCCTAACAACCTGGGCAATTTGATTATTTGTAAATTCTGCTACATCATTGTATACATGTATTATTTGTTTATTTTTGTAATTTGTCCACAATCTCTTCCATGTTTTGGGATTTATTCCCCTACCCATCATGGCTATATAAGATTGTATATGAAACCCCATTTTTTTTTTTTTTTTTTTTTCCTAAAAAAATATAAATCAAAAATGCGTTAGCAGTATGTTATCGAATATGAAAAATAGACTAAGAACATTTACATATATATATAAATGTATGTATATTATATGCATACACATGTGAAACGTTGCGCAAAGTCTTCATTAAGTATATGTAAATATATTTTAATAAATAAATATAAACATATATATATATATATATATATATAAACATATATTTGTGTTCCTATTTTATTTATTACTGCTTAAACGGGAAAAAAAAAGAATTTTACTTTTTTTTTTTAGTGTTTTGCTAAATTATGACTTGTTAAAACATTTTGTATACTTTGTTCATTTATACACTAAATAGTACTTAAAGTATCGTAGCTTTTACAATTTTCGCTTTCATTTCCTTTTGGAATAGATAATTTTCAAAAGTGTGAACCGTTTTCAAAATGTGAAGATAATGGAAGTACAGAAAAAAAAGTAAAAATGGGAACGTATAAAGAATGAAAAAAAGGCAAATTGTAAAAAGGGAAAAAAATAAGATTCACGAAAAACAGTACTACATTTGCAAATAGGTTTATTTTTTATTTATTTATATTTTTTTCTTGCAAATGCGTGAATGTGTATGAAGGGAAAAAAAAAAAAGATACAAATATTATTTTGTTTTCACAATTTTTTCACGTTTGCATAATTTGAATGTAGCGAATATCTATAACATTTTAAAGAACATACAAACATAATAACGTACAAACATGAATTATTACATATATAAATGTATATATGTATATTATTTTACAGTATATGCTTTCCCAAGCATACTTTTTTTAAGCGTGAGTGCTTTATATAATTAATGCTCAAGCCAAAAAGATTATAATACGATTTGGTAATAGAAAATATTTACCTCTACACAAAAAAAATATATTTCGGAATTTCATAAAAAAAGTGTTCATTTTGAATAGGAGAAAACGAAAATTTTTTAATGCTCATCTCTGTGTTCTTTGAAGTGCACACGTACACAGAGGTACAAGCAAAAACATAAGTAGGTACACATGTATATTAATGTACACACACATACATACATACATACATACGTAAACAAAAATAAATGTGTTATATTACCCTTTGGTACAATTAGCGCGCCAACAATATTGTGATAACATTGTTTTTATTTTAAAAAAAGGGAAAAGCAGAAGTCATTTTAACATTTGTTCTTGAGTTTTTCGAATGGCATCCTTCCACAGTACAGTATAATTTATGTTCATTTTTATACAGTATAATTTTAATTTAAGTTGAACTTTTCTAACAATAAACTCAGACCGCGATTGTATGTTAGAAGTTTTATTGTATTTATAGGTTATATTACCCAATCCTATTACCCATGTTGCAATAACTTCTTCATCGTTTGAAAAAAAATCATAAGTTCTTTCCTTCGTACGCAGTGTGAAACATTTATATGGATTAATTCTGTATGCATTGTTATAAAACTGACTTAATTTAATTTTTTTATTTTCCAGTTTTTTCTTGTTTTGCTTTTCAATCAGCCAATACACAGGTCTGCTATTTAAGCCATATTCTATTGATGTGACATCCTGCAAAAAAAAAAAAAAAAAAAAAAAAAGTAAAATAAAATAAAATATAACGACAAAAATGAGGTGCGATTGTGTGGGTTCGCAAGAAGACGCAGTGTAACGGCACACACACGTTTATATGTATATATGTATGTAAATGCGCATTGCAACCTTCATGTCTATGAGATTCTTCTTTTTGAAGCCCCTCTTTTCCTTGACATTTTTCGTCCACGTAATGAACCGGTTATCAACCATCTTCATGTATAGTAAGACTGGCTTATGAGTAAAGCTGAAATATTTGCATTTATATATTGTCGTGCCTTTGTTCATTTTTGTGAGCTCTTTAAATATTGACTTATCATTCAATCGACCTTGGGCATTAGAAAATAATAATGTTTTTTTTTTTAAATTATTTCTCTGAAGGGTTACTGATGTTAATTTATTTTTTAATTGATCAATGAATTTATTAGCTAGTTCAATATTGTTAATATTTGATTCATACATTTTTAATATTTCATCATCAAACATAATTTCCATATTTTTTTTTTGTCCCAAGTATTCATTTTCCCGTTGTTTCACTACATTTACTATGGGTTCCATAAAATTAACATCTAATAGACGAATTAAATCATCACATAGATTTTCATTATTTAATAATTTCTCTTCAATAAGTTGAGCATTTTCCTTAAAAAAGTTTGCATAATTGATAATACTCTCTTCATTTAATTTAAATATTTGTAACATTTTATTAAGAATATATAATAAATTATCAATTTTTGGAATAAAGAAATTATCTGTACTGTCTGTACTTTTGCCCATCGTTTTATATTTATGTTTAACAGATTCATTTTCTTCTTTTAATTGTTCATTCTGTTTTATCATATCATTTAATATTTTTGAGTTTTTTTCTAATTCATCCCTTAACTGTTCATTCTCTTGTGTACTTTTTTCTAATGAATATTTCAAAGTTACACATTGTTCTTTCTTTTTATTTAAAATATTTTCTTTCTCTTCTACATCTTTTATATACTCATAAATTTGACCTTGTAATTCTTCATTTCTCTTTTTAAGTATATTCATTTCTTCTGTTATTTTTAAACTTTCTTCACTCTTTATTTGCATAATAGCACATAAATTTTCTATCTTTGTTTGTTTCTCTCTGTATGCATCAACATATGATATACGGTGTTCATCTAATTCTTGATACATATTAAATAATTTGTTATATTTCGCTTCTAAATTTTTTATTAGCATTTCATAATGTTGAATAGTTAAATTATCTTTCTCCTTAGCATCTATTAAAGTGTATGTATTATCGTGTAGATCTTTTATTTTATCATTTAACACCTCCTCTTTATTTTCTAATATATGTACTTTTTCTTTTAAAAAGCTAGCCAACTTTTTAGACTGTATATATTTTAATTTTGTGCCATTTACATGTCTATGAGTATCTGTAGTGTCATTATTATTTGACAGTAAAGTTGTGCAAGACGAATTGTCCTTTGAGTTGATTCGGGACGGGGGTAGCAAAAACGTTTTTACACTTTCGCTAGAAGATTTGTAATTACAGCTACCACTATTATTACAGCTACCACTATTATTACAGCTACCACTATTATTACTGATACATTTGTTACTATTGTTAACATAATTAGTACCGTTAGCATTATTGCTGCTCTTAATATTATTTCTACTCTTTTTATTACTATTGCTATTACTGTTGTCACTGATAGTGCCTAAGTTCAAGGAATGAGAAGCGTGGCTGTTCTTGTTTGTTCTTTTTGTCCTTCTTGTTAGCTTTATCCTCTTTTTATTATGGCCACCATGGTTATCGTTATGATTATCATTATGATTATCGTTATCGTTATCGTTATCGTTATTGTAGTTGTAGTTGTAGTTGTAATTACTGTTGCTGCTGCTTCTACTACTGCTATTATTGTTGATATTCCCAAAAGGGTTATGCGTGTCATGACTGCTGGAATATGATACTTCTTTCTTATTTCGCCCTATTGAGGCCGTTATATCTGAGTCTTCTCCCCTTATACCCGTGGTTTTTTTAAATAATGAATCCTTAGAATATATATTAGACTCATTTTTTGAGTACCCATTACTAATTTTTGTCTTAATATTGTTGTATGAAGATTTGGTATATACAGATTTATTCGAACTGTCAGTACTAAAATTGTAATGGAGCTTGTTGTTAGCATTTTTTTTTTTTTTATCAAAAATTCTCTCAGTAAAAACCGTTTTAGTTATGTCTTGCCCATCCAATTGATTATGATTATCTTCTTTATAAATATCTTTGTTTATTCTTTTTAACCTGACTTTATTCTTTCTCGTGTTAGGAAGTAGGTAATCGTTCTCTTCACTCATGGAAGGCTCTTGTTCTAAATCTTGTAAGTTTTGTAAATTATAATTACTAACATTGACAAGGAGGCTTTTATTATTGTTCATATCCCCTTGTATGTGAAATTTAACTGCACTAGTACTGTTTGCTTTTTCCTTTTCTAGTCTTCCCATATTAGCTATCTTTTCCCCTTCTTCTTCCTTCTCCTTATCAAAATAATAATAGGGATCTGTGTGAACTTCTCTTTTGTTTTTCTGAATACTCTTTTGAATAATTTCTTTTCGTCTTCTATTTTCTCCAAACGAATCATCACTTGAGTGTTGCTCTTCACACTTTTCCTTATCAAGCTTTTCAGAACTTAAAAAAGAGGAGTTATTATTTTTTAATTTTATGGACCACTGGATTAGCTTCTCTCTCTCTTCCTTGAGTTTGCGTAGTGGGTCAACTGAGTTTCTTGGTTTTTTTCCTGACTCGCACAGATTACCTTCTTCCACCATTTCGTAATTTTTCTTTTTCCTTTCCATCCTCACAGTGTTAGGATAAAGAATATGCTATCCGTTGGTCCGTCTGTCTAACTATATACTTGTCTATATATGTATATGTACGTATGTGTTTATGTATAATTACAGTGATTATTTAACTCTTAAATGGGTAATGCAAATTAAGAAATGTCTCTTTCCTTGCACTCTTATAATTAGAAAAGGGCGATATTTTGTGTGGGATTCAACAAAAATGGTAAAAAATGAAACAAAACAAAACAAAAAAATGGCTACATGAAGGGGTAATTACGAAGCTTCGCACAAAGAAATTTTATCCCTTACTGCAAAGGTCATGTATACACGATGAATATGTGATGGATATGTGATAAATATGTGATGAATATTTGATGAATATGTGATGGATATGTGATAAATATGTGATGAATATGTGATAAATATGTGATGAATATTTGATGAATATGTGATGGATATGTGATAAATATGTGATGGATATTTGATGAATATATGATGGATATGTGATAAATATGTGATAAATATGTGATGAATATGTGATAAATATGTGATGAATATGTGATGAATATGTGATAAATATGTGATGAATATGTGATGAATATGTATAATATTATGTAATAGTGTGGTGTATTGTCTACTTGAGGAAAATAATGATATGCGTGTGTGTAGTACTTAGGTGTGTAGTTCTTATGTTACTCTTGTACCCATGTACTAATATCATTTGAAAATGTGTCGGAATAAAGGAATTAATAAGTATTGCTTCATATTTTAGTATATTACTTATAAGCGTGCAACAAAAAAAAAAAAGAAAAAAAAAAAAAAAAAAAAAAATATATTAAAATTTTAAATTATTATACAAAGAAAGGTAGGGGTGTGTGGAAAAAAAGGAGAGTGAAGAAGGTGAAGAAGGTGAAGAATGTGAAGCATACGGAAAAGCAGAAAGAGAAGAAACAAAACGAGAAACAGAAAAGAATGAAAAAACAAAATTACCAAAAATAAAATGTCCAACCATTACATAATTACCCGCATGTGTGTCATCAAATGACCAGAATGCATATTACTGTTACAAAGTAAAAATAAATAATTTTTTTTTCTGCATTTTGTTTAAAATTGTTTGAAAAATATGTAACACTTTGTACAAATTACTTTTTTAGAATATTCCGTTATTTCGTTATTTCGTTGTATCGTTACTTCTTTACCTCTTTATTCTTTACCTCTTTATTCTTACCTCTTCATTCTTTACCCCTTTATTCTTTACTTCTTTCTTTCTTTTTTTAAATGCGCCAAGCTCTGTCGCATGCAGTGTGTTTATTGTAACTATTTTATTTTTTTAAAAGGAACACAAAGGAATTCTAAAAATACTTAAAACGTTTTAGTTAATGTCTTATTATTTTGTTTTTGTTTTGTTGTGAGCGTCTGAACTGGTATGCTGTAATGGCATTACATGCATGTGTATGTATGGGTAATTATTGTAAGTATGCATAAATAGGTGTACGTATGTGTATATACGTATGTATAATGTATAACATTTTTTTGGTTCGCGTTTTACACAGTAGTTCCTGTAGTGCACTACAAAAAAAAAAAAAATAAATAAATAAAAAAAAATATTAAAACAAAGCAAAAAGAAAAATACAAAAATAATATAAATAAAAATAAAGATTAAAAGGAAGAAACAAAAAAGAAAGAATAGAAGAAATAAATGAAGTAATAATGTAACGATGTGACAATGTAATGATGTGACAATGTAATGATGTAACGATGTAATGATGTAACGATGTAACGATGTAATGATGTAACGATGTAATGATGTAACGATGTAATGATGTAATGATGTAATGATGTAATGATGCAATATTACAAGTCAGAAAAAGTTTTTAATTGATAAAGGTAGTAACAGCACTTAAAAACGCTTAACATATTTGCAGAAGGAATAATGACAAAGAATACTTTAAGAATTACAAGAAAAAATGAAAACATTTAATTAAATATAACCGTTTTATTAAAGCAGGAACAATGTTTAGAATTTTTTTTTTTTTCCTTTTTTTTATTCATTGTTCTTTTTATTTGTTTTCTTTTTTTGAGTTAAAAAAAAAAAAAAATTAAACTTGAAAAATGAAACATGAAACATGAAAAATGAAAAATGAAAAACGAAATAAGGAAAATTGAACATGTGTATGGAATTGAATATGTATCAGAGAAAAAGGAAAAAAAAAAAAAGGTTTTATTTGTGTTAATAATTTTATCTCTATATTATATGTATAATCTCTATGCGGTACGCTTGACTGAGTATGGAACGTGTTTATACGCGCTTGTACTGTCAGAACATCGCGTGAGAGAAAAGAGAAACAAAGAAGTGTATGTGAATGTGCACATGTTTGCGTGTGCGTTTATGTGTGTGTTTACATATATGTTTATGTTTATCTTTGTGTGTGTACGTATGTAGGTATATGCATAAATATATTGTGATATGTTAGAAAGTGAAAATATGAATAAGAGAGTGTTTATTAAGAAACAAAGAAAGAAAAAAAAAAATACCTTACGATATGCAACATACAACATATAACATATAACGATGTACATGAAAGAACAAACTAATGAGAGGAATAGAATAAAAATTTATGAAAATGTGTATAAGTACAATTGAAACAATTGCTCTTAAGCATAAGGAAAATTTTTTCATATATATAGAAACAGTAAATAGTTTAACTTAAAATTTTTTTTTTCCCCTTTTTTTTTTTTTTACATTATTAATCAGGTATATAAGAAAGGATATTTTGTTTTCAATGAATTTCAAATATTCCTTTTTGTCACGTACTTGTCATTTATTGTAGTATATTCAAATAATCAGTGTCTCGGTTAAATTTATAGAACAACAAAAAGGAGTATATACATATACGTATACACACATAGACATATATATTTATAAATATATATATTGTTAGAGTGTGGATATACCTACACGTACATATGTATATATATATATATATATATATATATATGCGTATCAATATCTATCTACACTCATGGTTGAGTAACTCACCTTGTTCTTTTTGATTTTTCCCCTTTTTAATAGAAAAGCTTTTCCTAATAAACAATGTAGGCATACAAATTGAGAAGAAGGATTTGTTCCAGCGTCAGTTGAAATTTATTTGTTTAAATGACGTAAAAAGCATTTTCATTAATGAGGTAATGGGCATTTAAAAAAAAAAAGAAAAAAAAAAAAAAAAAGTAAAGAAAATGTGGATTATTAACACTTTCAACATTATTATAAGTAATGCAATCGAAGTAATTTGTTTAATTATTATCTCATATCTTTTGACGTTTATTAAAGGCCATATACATATTTGAAATATGCCCCTATTTGTGCATCATCCTGAAAAACAACAAATTCGTTGTTCTCTTTGAGGTACGAAAGAAACAAAAGAAACGAAAAAAACGAAAAAAACGAAAAAAGGAAGACATGGATAACCATTTGGTTCGTATGTGTACATATGTATGTATGTGCATGTGCGAGATTGCCTAACGAGGTGTGATCTTTTTTCTTTCTTTTTTTTTTTTAACAGAATTTTAACTTAGAAATGAAAAGCTTAGTAAACATATATAGGGATATGAAAAGAATAGTTTTTTATAACGATTACAAAAAGTTAAGAGGTGTGAAAGCAGTAGATATCAAGGAAGAAAAAGGTGAAAACGAAGAAGAAAATAATTTTGTATTCCTTGACGATGTTGCATATGCAGCAAATATTAAATCTTCTAGTGAAGAAGAAAATATTTTTAAATTATTAAATTTTAGTTCAGGAGAAAACCATAAAATTGATGATAAATCACAAGAACTTGAGAAAATGAAAATATATGACATATATATAAATAAAAAATTAGCATTGGAAATAATGAATAACTGAATGTCTTTTTAATTTTGTTATGTCCTTCTGCTAATACAACGCCCCTTTTTTAATTTTTTTCACTTCTTTTATTATCATTTTGTTTTATTTAGTTAAATTTTATTTTATTATTTTTTTTTTTTTCGAGTTAATTTTTTCTCTTTTTTAAGACCTTCGTATTTTCGTTCTTCTATCCCCTCTTAATAATTTTATTTCCCTCTTCCAATTAAAGCTTCTATTTTTATTTATATTTTTCTATTTCTTCGTGATCATTTTTTTCTTCCTGTTCTTTTTCTTGATTTTTTTCATCCACTTCTTTTATTCCTCTTTTTATTTTTATTATAATTATTTTTATTTTTAATTTTATTTTTTTTTATTTGTCTTTCGCGAAATAATTAATAGCACAACAGAAAAGCAAAACAATAAAAGGATGGAAAAAACGCTCTAAAAAAATATTCTAAACAAATTATTATCTCATATTTCATGTGTTAAAAATACTACATCATACAGATCGAGGAGAGATATAAATGCGCTTATCCATCTGTGCATACATAATACATACATACACGCATCCGTATAGATATACTACCCTTCATGGATGTTAAAAATATGGGGGAATACATAAGAAAAATACCCTTTTATAACGATTATGAAAAAAAGAAAGATCTCTTAAAATTTTCCTGTTTAAAAGAAGATAATGAGGATGAGTTGCAAAGAAACTTGAAGAAGAAAAACATGAACGATGATGTTCATTTTATAAGTAAGCTTCAAAACGGAATGGAGTTCTTTTTTTGTGTGAATATTAAAGTGTAAATAAAGGGACGAAAAAAACAATTTTGTTATTCTATTCACAGTAAAGAAACGGGAAAACATGAGGGACATTCTGACGCACCACCTTCATACAGGTTCATTTGTTGTAACTCTTTAATTGTACATATGTACATATGCAAACATACACGTATATGTACATATACCCATATACAATTGTCCTCATACCTATGTACATTTTTTAATTTTGTAATACACGCACACAATAAGACAATAGGACCCAAAGGGATATACTTACTGAGAGAAAAGTACTTGAAATTTTTTTTTGCACATATGCGCAAACGTTAGAGAAAACCCATCTAAACCCGATGCAGTCACAACAGTCAACTGCTTTGCATCATTTTGTCTGTATCGTTTTACTTGTATAGTTTGCTTTGTAAAGTTTGCATTGTTCCATTCCGTTTTCATTTCATTTGTTTCGTTCGTTCTGCTCCACTCCTTTTCATTTTGAATTTCTTTTAAAAAAAGAATAAATTGAAAGAGGATATCTCTCAGAACTACAATGCATACGAAAAAAAATTTCCGTTTCTTATTGATACTACTGTGACAAAACCTCAAGAAACGAAGAGTATAAGGGACGTATTAAACGATATATACGGTTAAGAATACAAAAAAAAAAAAAAAAAAAAAAAATTCGTATTATGTATAAATAAGTAAAATAAGTAAATGCGAGAAATGGGTTATTTAATAAGATGAGAAAGTATGATGTTGGATGAAGAAACATGTACAGTATTTATTAAAACACTGAACTATTAAGAATGTATTTCTTTTTTTTTTTTTTCCTTTTTTTTAGAGCAGGATGACGTACATAAAACTAGATTAAGTGAAGATATTAAGACAAAAGCAATGTTATTGGAAAGGAGAAAAAAGCTTTTTATCGCTGAGTTAAGTTCGTACTTATATGACAATCAAAAATGTGTAAGGGTGTATACATATATATGTGTGTATATATGTAAATATGTATATAAGTAAATATATATATATGTAAATATGTATATATGTAAATATATAAATACATCTGCAAACATTTCGGTTTTGCAAAATTTTTTTTGTTATGTTAGGTGGCAAGGATGCAGAAGGTACCCAGTTAAGGAAGGGGATTCATCCCCATGCAGCGAATTATGTTATGTGTGTAAGATTATATATAATCATGTATAAACGTGAGCATTTTCTTTTCAATACATGGTTTCCTTTTTATATAGGTGATAACGAGATGATGAATATTCATGAGGTGCTTTTAGACCCGGAAAAAAATTATGTGTATGAACAAAAATGCATATGCTTATACAAGTTTG
The DNA here is from genome assembly GCF_900090045.1 of Plasmodium malariae. Lineage (NCBI taxonomy): Eukaryota > Apicomplexa > Aconoidasida > Haemosporida > Plasmodiidae > Plasmodium > Plasmodium malariae. The sequence goes on from NC_041783.1 coordinate 1,996,606, forward strand.
TAGCTTTATGTACATGTACGAATCTATATACATATGTACGTGAGTAGTGGAAAAATAAATAAATATATAAATAAATAATAACAAGTATATGCACATATTTATGTATGTACTTACGCTTATATGTGCACCTTTTCAGGGAAGTCGTAAAAAATAAGAACAAATTGTTAACCCTAAAAAATTATGGGTTGGGGCAATCCCCTTCAGATTTCGTTTTTTCATATCCTGACATTAAGGCAAGTAAGTATCTTCTTTCACATATACATACCTACGTGTGGGTATTATGTACATATATACATATATATGTAAATGGAGCTTGTAGAGAATAAACTAAGAATTATTCTCAGAGCACAATATTTTTGCTCATATAACAAACATATACCCTCTGATTCTAATATTACTAACTACAATTTTTTTCTGTTACGACTTCTTAACGCTTTATCGCCCGGAAAAAAAAAAGGAGGGAGAGGGGGATATGCCACTGAAATAATGAAATCAAATATACTAAAAAATAAAAATGAAAAGACTCAAAAATGGGTACGCCCCTAAACAGCAACAATAGCAAGGATAATTACAACAACATTAACAGTAGTAGTAGTAGCAAGAGTGACAGTAATAACAAAAAAAAAAAAAAAAAATGTAATTTGCACTCTCATGAATTTTTATAAATGGAATATTTTTTTCATAAATACAGATAAACGTGGAAAACATAAATGGTAATTTATTCCTTGTAAAATATAATAAAAGACAGAGACATAAAACAAACGATAAATATGTATGTTCAAAATGCATATGCAAAACGAATAAACAAATACATTTTCATATATTTTCCCATTTTCAACATGAAGATTTATATAAAAAGGAAAATTACCAAATTAGGTTCATAATAATTTTGATAAAACATTTTATATGTATATGTGGCAATATATTTTATAATAATATTTAAAAAAAAAAAATTAAAAAACATTAAAAAATAAATTTAATTGACACATTTTTCCATTCTTTTTTCAGGGAACAAAAAGGTTAAAAGGGGAAAAAAAAAAGAAAAAGAAAACAGCCACTGAGCATATAATATACATGTTAACATGGTTGCACTACGCGTCTACATATATAGAAATATATTAAATATAAATATATATATATATATATATGTTCGCTTATTTCCCTTCTTTGAAAGTGTTCTTAATGAAAAACAGATTAAAATATGTTAACCACACCCCGAATAGCTATTTCGTTGATAGCTACCTGAACGTAAAATTATTCAAAAAAAACAAAAAAAAAAAAAAAGCATAAAAGAAGCTAAAAAGAAAAGGACTACTGTTTTTTCACGTTCATTTGTTATGTACTTGACATGACCTCCCTTTCTTGTCATTTAAAGGAGAAGCCACGAATTATTTTAAGGTATAAAGGATTTCAACAAAAAAGGTAAAGACGCATAAAAAGGGCAATTCGAGTAGTGGAAAAAACGAAATCTTGTAATTTTGGAAATATACAAGAATCAATATGGAAATAAAAAAGTTAAACTGTTGGGTAACATTTTGCAAAAAACAAAAAAAAAATTAAAAATTAAAAAAGGTTCGATCAGCAGGAAAGGGCAGCAAACGACCATTTAGACGGGGAACGCACGTTTATATAATGCGACGGAAAGAAGAATCATGTAAATTTGATTTTAAGTATAACAATGTTTTGAAGATTTTCTTTTTTTCGTTTCTCTATTTTTTTTTCGTTTTCTTTTTTCGTTTCTCTATTCTTTTTTCGTTTATCTATTCTTTTTTCGTTTCTCTATTCTTTTTTCGTTTCTCTATTCTTTTTTCGTTTATCTATTCTTTTTTCGTTTCTCTATTCTTTTTTCGTTTCTCTATTCTTTTTTCCCCTTCCTTCCTTAGACAGTCCAAAAGAGCCTTAATAGACCAATAAGATACTGAAAAACTTCATTTGAACTCAATTTTGATCGACCAAAGAGTCTATCAACAAACACGTAACCAACTTCTTCAATGTATTTACCTAATTTCTTTGCTCTTACAATAACCTCCATTTGAAACACATATCCTTTTCCTTCTACTTGCTGAATGATTTCTTTAAGTACTTCTGTCTTATATAATCTGAAGGATCCAGTTAGATCCGTCAGATTAATAAATAAAAGAAACTGTGATAAAAAGTTGGCTACACGACTAATGAGAATTCGTTTATAAGACCATCCTGATATTCCTCCATCTTTACTATACCTAGTACCTGTTACAATATCACAGTTCGTTTCTTTTTGTTTTTTTATAAAATTATATATATATTTCGGATGGTGCGATAAATCAGCATCCATTATAATAACAAAATTACCAGACACTATTTTTAATGCATCCATATATGCAGAACTTAAACCATATTTTCCTTCTCTCTCTATTAATAGCAATCTTTCTTCTTTAAAAATTGTCTGAAGAGTTTTGTAAACTTTAGCAGTTTCATCTTCACTGTTGTCATCTACTACTATTATTTCAAAATTAATCCTTTTTTTTTTTAGCTCGTTTATAATCATATATATGATGTATGGCAAATTTTCCTTCTCGTTGTATGTTGGTAGAATGATGGAATACATACAAGCAAAGGACATGTTTAATTTGATACATAACAACAAGAAAAAATAAAAATATATAATCATGTTAAAGGGGGGAAGGGAAAAGGTAATATGCGGATGGGGTGTATAGAAGCTTAACCGTTAGAGGAATCATGCTTCTATTTTTTTGAATAAAAATATTCCTTCAAAATGGTATTTTTTGCTTTTATTTTGTTTTTTTTTTATGTTTTTGCGTTTTTGTGTTTTCGCATTTTTTGCACTTTTGCACTTTCTGTATCAAATTAGGGTACCTAAGCAGGGTTCATATCCCAGAGTTTTTTATTAAACTCAAACCACTGCATATAACTTAGTCTTCTTTTTGCTTGATAATCCTTCCGCTGCTCGAAAGAAATGGAAAATTGCTTTAAGGCGAGTACATGTAATTATATGCATACATAATTCACATATTTGCACATATACATATGTACACGTATATATACATGCGCAGAATTGTATTTAATGAAATGTTTTAATATTTTCTTATTTTTCCTTTTTGCTTTAACACTGTTATTATCTTCGCTATACTGTGCAATTTCTTTTCTTTTGTTCGTAATTCATTTTTTAATCTGTGCGTTTATAATTTACAATTTGTTCTTTCCCTCTTTGTGTAATAAATTTAAATTATATTTTGTCGCTCCTCGCGTTATTACATTCTTATATTATTATATTGATACCTTATAATCTTCATTACATATTTGTTTCCTTTCTCCCATTGACCCTGTAGTCCTTTTTAATGTTACTTCGTGTACTGCTAACTTTGCCAATTTTGTTATTTTTTTATGTATTTAAAAAAAAAAAAAATGTGAGCACATAAATTTTCTTTTAATTGTTATACGAACAAATATAAGCATACATACGTAAATATATATGTATATATATGTACATGTATATATATGTATGTATATGTATTTATATATATGTACATGTATATATATGTATGTATATGTATTTATATATATGTACATGTATATATATGTATGTATATGTATTTATATATATGTATGTATATGTATGTACCTACATGCAGTCAACATGTTGCCATTGCTCGAGGAATAATTGTTGTAAGTTTTTATTTCATTATTATTAAGAATGATTATATGAACAAGGAGCAAGTATCCCGATAATCTAGAGGGCTAACACTTTATATGGTATCTAAAATAAATACTTGATGTAAATTTTTTCCTTTGAAAAAAAAATTTTTTTTTCTGCCTTTTTTCGACGTTTTTCGTGTACATTTTAGTGCTCATTTTCCCCCCTCATTTTAGCTTCTTATTTTTTTGCTGCTTCTCCTCTTTTCATGTTAAGGTTAAAAATGGTAAATGAAGAGAAGGAGCTTATGAGTTATCATGAATATAAAAGGAGGGTAAAGAAAATCACAGAGGAGTTAAAAAGAGAAAAAAAAAAGACCATAAACAAAAGTAAAAAGAGCGAAAATTTATTAAAGCTTGAAGAAGAATTAAATCGGTTGATCGTACTTTACAATAACAAGGGAAGTAATAATAATAAGAGGGGTGAAGGTGAAGAGGAGAAAGAGGAAATTGAAAAGGATAACAATTTATCATTTACCGATAATTTATATTCATATAATGAAATATCTAAAAAGATGTTAAAAAATAAGAAAAAAACGCAACTGAAGGAATTAGAGGAAGAACTAAATGAAAAATCAAAAAATAAAATTGGTGAAGTAGAATATAATGAATTATTAGAAATATTAAAAAAATTAAACAAGACGATTTATTCTATAGCTCCTGATGGAAACTGTTTATATGAATCAATTTTACATCAACTTAGACAAAGAAGGACAAATAATTATGAATTTAGTAGAAGGGACTTTTTAAATCAATTAAGTGAAGATAATTTTTCATTAGAAAAAGTTGATTTGAAAAATTATGAAAACAAAAAAAATTTTGACTTTACTATTTTTACAGATATTAATCCATACGATTTGAACAGCGAAATTCTAAGATTCCTTACGGCTATATACATATTGCAAAATGAGGAAATATTTAAATATTTTATTTACAATGAGGATGATTACGCTGATAATGGTAAGGCGTGGACTACTGAAAAAGGAGGAAATGTGGCCAAAAAAAAGCAAAAAAAAGGGAAAAAAAAAAAATTAATTAAAACAAAATAAAATAAATCAAAAAAAAAAAAAAATACAGCAACAAAAAAAAAAAAAAAAATACAACAAAAAAACAAAGACCTTTTTCATCTTTCTTAATTTTTGCAGATGTGTATTTTAGTTATTGTCAAGGAATTACCAACGGGGTTTACGGGTGAGGAAATGAGAGCAGCAGCATATATATGCTTGTGTGTGTATGCTTATTTATGTGCATGTATGTACATATATGTACATGTATATACTTATGTTTATATGTGTGTAAACTTAAAAAGCGTACAATTGTATTTTCCTGCGATTCCTACTGAAGTCCCTATAGTGTTAAGACTATCGGACTATAAGTTACTTCTCCGTAGAAATGTATTTTTGTGGTCGTATTTTTCTTGTCCTCCAGTATTATAGCTACATAACTGTTTGCATATTAATATTATTATTGTTATTACTATTATCTTATTTGTTTAGATAGCTATTTGTTTTCCCAACTATTTATTTTCTGTATTTTATCCTTTTATTTTTTACAATTCTGCAGGAGTGAAATTGAAATAAAAGCTCTCTCGAATATACTACAAAAGAAAATTACCGTCTTTGACACAAACATGAACATATCATACGTATGAACATAAAAGAAAAGACTTTGTAAACACACAATATTTATTTTGCATTTTTAAGGTGTGTGTGTGTGCGTTTTCCCCTAATTGGAAATATTTATTATTTATTTTTTTTATTATTATTTCTCTTTATTAGGGAGAGGATTATGAAAAGGAATTATTTATATGCTTTCACCACAATTTATATGCACTAGGTAAAAGATGTAAAAAGAAAAAATTATTTGGAAAAATATGGTGTATTAGGATAAGTTGATTCATTTTTTGAGTGCACTAATAATTTTTTTTTTTTTTTTTTTCTGTTTTTTCTTTTTTTTCATAGGAAAGCATTACAACTCAGTTATTGATCTTCAAACGTAAAAGCAGAGCACAGATCCTTTGCACCTACATAAACATTAAGGAATACCCGTCAATATGGGTAAGAGCAATTTTTATGTTAAAATGGAATGGTATAAGTATTTTACCGCAAAATAGGTATGCGAACGTGAGAAATAGAAAGGAAGAAACGTGAAAGTGAACATGTCGAAGAACAATGGTAGAAGTGGAAATTCCAAAGAACAAACGCGAAGGAACAATAGGACAACGTAGAAAAGCCCTTTTTGTAGCTTCGCTTGGAAACGGTTTATCTTTTTAGCTAACCAAAAAACATAACTTTCTATATCGTTTTACTAATAAAATTTATCAAGATGTTTTTATATCATTTTTTTTTTTTTTCAAAAATTACAAAAAAAGAGAAAAACAAAATGAAAAAAAAAAAAAAAAAAAAAGGAAAAGAAAAGAAAGTGAACAAAAGGGAATGAAAGAAATGAAAGAAAAGATAAGAAAGGAAAAAAAAAAGAAAGCATAGTAAAAACGAATGCTACATAAAACAAAGCACAGCACAGCAAATAGCATATTTGAAATAAAAAAAATATATATATATAATAATAAAATTGATCTTCTTTTAATTAAAATGTTTTAACAAATGCAAGTGCAACATATCATATAAAGATCTTTTAAACAAACAAAAAAAATAAAATAATAATAATAATAAATATTTTAATGTTTTTTTTTTTTTTTTTTTTTTTAAATTTTACACACATAAAATATGCGTAGATTTAAACGCATGTGAACAAATTAAAAAGAAATAATGTATTTGCGTACATATAAATAGTGAAAGTTTTCATATAATATACGCAAATTATTACAAAAATATGATAAGAACAACGTCGGTGCGTGGGGGGTGTGGAAGCACCACTGCTGTTATATATAAATGTATATATGTACATACACATGCATGTACTTATATACAGAGATACATTTTTAAAGCGACAAAATGGAGTAATTTTTGAACTGTGTGAAATTATTTGTAATCTTCTCCGTAGTACTCCTCATCATCCTTATCCTCTTCATCGTAGTCGTCTTCTTCTTCTTCCTCCTCATCCTCTTCAGCTAAGACCCCATCTTCTTCTTCTTCCTCTAATTCCACTTCATCTTCGTCTTCGTCTTCATCTAGTTCTTTTTTCAAAGCATTTCTTGTTCTTTCATGAGGGTAACTAGATTCAATTATATTATTTTTGTTTATTTCGCAATAATATTTGTTTTTTTCATTAATTCTGTAACTGTATTTCTTTTCATCTAGCGAAATTTCAACAGAGCGCTTGATGTAACTTTGTAGCAACTCTGAGGAGGGATAAGGTGAGTCTACAAAAGGACAGAAAAAGAAGCAAGCAAAATAAAGTACAAAAAAAAAAAAAAAAAAATGAAATTATAATTGAGAGTATAATGGGGAGCATAACTAGAAGTGGTTAAAGAATTAACAGTATCTTATGGTCTTACGAGATGCATAACAATTATTCATTAATTTTATATATATATATATATATATATATAATGTATATAAGTGTGGCTAGTATAACGTACCTGATATTTGGCCTCTTTTATCGCGAGGTCTCCACTTATTCTCGTATTTTCGTATTGGGGGGTCACAAATTTCTGAGTATATTAAGGGAAGTAACAAAAAAAAAATAAAAAAAAATAATAAATTAGAGAACGAATAAGATAATATAATATTACAACGAAACATTGACATATGCGCGAATGATTGATACGACGCAAATGCATATATATATATATATATATATATATATATGTATGTATGTTTGTATGTACGTATGTAAGCATGTATGTACGAATATGTACACGTGTAGTGAACACTTCAATCCAGCCACATCATTTTTAACTTGCCTAAAAAATTAAAATCAGAACTTTTTAGTAATTCTATAGCTCTCCTTGGGTTGTAATCAACTCGATGTAAAATCTTGAAGGCGTATTCAGGAGTAAATGGGTGCCACCCCAATTGACATTTCCAATTTTTGGCTAGCTCTTTTATAAAAATAGACAATTCATAATCATTTTTGATAACTAATTCGTATTGTCCCTCACTTAAGTAGCTTTCTTTCATCCGTTCTAATAAGTATGGCGAGTAAACTAATTCGGATTTGTTCGGCTCTACACAGTAAAAACGCGCGTACGAACGTATATGAGAATATATATACACATATAAACACACTTATGTACTCATATACATATGTGATAAAGGCATACCCCTTTGAACACAATTAAAATGTTAAACACTCTCATGCATATATATATACAAATACCATCATATTTTTCTGAATGGCTATTTAAAAAAAAGGTTGAGACATTGGACACTTGGTAATTTTCCCCCACATTGATCTGACCTGTATAATTACTCCCTTCACTTTTTTGTTTAACCTTTTCTTTTTTTTCTTCGCATGTACTGTTAATACAGAATAAAAAAAGAAGGTAAATGGAAAATATAAATATCATAAAACTTTGTAAGGAGGTGCATGCCATGTGTAGCGTGCACGCGTACATGTGTATATATGTGCTCACACATATGGGCATATGTATGCATGCATATATATATATATATATGTAGTGCCTCATTCCGTCTAAGGCACCCCCATCTAACCTTATGGTTTTTATTTTCTTCCTTTTTTTTAATGAAATATCAATAGTTACGCCTAGAGAGAAAGAAAAAAAAAAAATTAAATCAATATGAAAAATAAAAAAAATAAAAAAATATAAATGATAATTAAGACATAAGAAATAGCCTTTTTCGTTGCTATAACTCTTGAATGTCAGTAAATTACACAAACCCAATCATTTTCGTTACCACTTCTTTTACAGAGGGGGCAATACCAATAGTTATAATTTTGTTGAGGCTTATCAGCTTCACTGACACACTGTTAAAAATAAAGGAAATGAATGAAAAGAAATGAAATAAAGAATAGATCTTAATTTGTTCAAATATGTATGTATAAGTTCCAGTGTGTATGTATATGTTCCAGTGTGTATGTATGTGTTCCACTGTGTATGTATGTGTTCCACTGTGTATGTATGTGTTCCAATGTGTACGTATGTGTTCCAATGTGTACGTATGTGTTCCAGCGTGTATGTATGTGTTCCACTGTGTATGTATGTGTTCCACTGTGTATGTATGTGTTCCACTGTGTATGTATGTGTTCCAGTGTGTATGTATGTGTTCCAATGTGTACGTATGTGTTCCAATGTGTACGTATGTGTTCCAATGTGTACGTATGTGTTCCAATGTGTACGTATGTGTTCCAGTGTGTATGTATGTGTTCCAGCGTGTATGTATGTGTTCCAGTGTGTATGTATGTGTTCCAGTGTGTATGTATGTGTTCCAGTGCATATGTATGTATATGCACCACTGTGTACATATATATATGCGCACATGTGTGTATATGCATCTATTTAAGCACAAGAATAGGCTTACGTATATGTGATAGGATCTGATGCAGTTGTCACAACAAATTAAATTTCCTCCATGATAGCATTCATAGCAGAAAGGATCGTTTTCATTATTGTCACTGTAGTTTCTTATTTCAGAATTTGTATTGGTTGGTTTTAAATTTTTGTTATTTGTTTTCTTATTATTGTTATTATATGTTACCTTTTTATGGTTGTTCATACCATAATTCTCTATATAATTCATTCCCTTATTTTTAGACTTATCTATTTCTCTTCTTTTTACTTTATTCGAAACCACGACAAGCCCTTTTTCCATCTTTTGCTAAAAAGGAGGATGCACAAAAATGTAACATGTACAAGTGCTGAAAATGGAAAATTGGGAAAATATGAAAATGGGGCGAGGGTGAAAACTGAGTAGGTGTAAAAGTACATTACGTATGGTTATACCAAACGAGTAAAAATACAAGGTAATAAGTAAAAGTGCACAAATGAAAATAAATGCAAAAACGGAATATATGTAAAACGAAAATTTTTGCAGAAAGTGCATTTATGCAAAATGAGACCAAATGCAAAAAGGACACATATGGGTGCTATGTACAAAAAATTAAAACAGTATATGCTTCATTTTAATGATTATGCAAAAAATGTTCGTGAAAAATACTTACAACTATCTTGTAAAACAGTAAAAATTAGAAGTAGCTGCTTTTAGCCATTTAATAGATGTACTAATAACTATTTTTTATGTGTCCTCAAAATACATTTTCATGTAATAAATAAATGGTACTATTGTGTGCGAGCTTTTTAAAAAGTGCGTAAATATATATGCAGACATAAATTCATATATATGCAAGTTAATGTACATATATATATATATATATTCGTATGTATTTTTTTTCCAGGTGCATATATATAATTAAAACAAATTTAAAAAAAAAAAAAAATTAAAAAATTAGAAATTGTCTTACCAATAACTTTTTGCTCTCCTTATATGAAAGATGCGTTTTTCACTGTATAATTTTAATCAGAAAAACGTTTACACTTGAGTATTCGATATAATTTTTATTTTTTTATATAAACAAAATATTCTGATTCCTTTTTCATCTTTTTTCTTTTTAATTTTTTTTTATTACTTTTTATTCTTTTTTTTTCATACTTTTTTGTTTTTTCTTTTTTTTTTTTTTTTTTTTTTTTTTTTTTTTTTTTTTTTTTTTTTTTTTTTTGATATGTTCTTACAAATTATTACACAACATTATGTAACAGATTTAATTTACATAATTTTTTTTTTTTTTTTTTTTTTTATTAATCTATATTAATACTTACTGCACACAGAATTTATTGTTTATGCAAAATATTTCACTATATATGTAAAAAGTTTTTACTTTAATGTATTTTTTTTTATTATTTATACACTATAATAAACATATTACACTAGTACTTCCTTTTTACAAAATGTTAAAACATTGTCTGCATGTGTCCAATTATTTTTTTCTTTCAAATAGGTATACATAGCAATTACGTATTATGTATATATATATGTACATCCAAATACATACATGCATATAAACTATGTATATATGAGTACATTTATGAGTATAAGTATTTGCATATATATATATGTTACATACACATTGCATACAACTCATATGCTACGTGTTCAGTGCGTATATACGTAAAGAAAAAAAATAAAGTATATATATACGTATATTTATATATATATTTATTTATTCATTTAAAACTTCTTCAGAGCACGCTATTATTTTCTTAATATTTGTTATGGTATTATTTGGAAAACCAAAAAAATAAGAAAAAATGGAAAAAAATAAATTTTTATAAATATGAATCATAAGATTATTAAAAATAAAAGGAAATTAAAATATACTTTCAAAAGCTTTAAAAATAAAATACATAATGATAAAAGAAAAAAAAAAAAAAAACAGTAGCCACAAATTTTTTGCAATAGTTGCATAGTGTTAACCATTTGTGTTTAACCACCAATACACTTATAATATTTTGAAACAGTAAAAATGTTTACATATATTTACGCAAACTAATGTATATTCGTGTATACATACATTTGTGTATACGAAATTATCTACTGAAGTGAGGTAACAAATAAAAAACATTTACGTATAATGGAGTAACATATTAAATACACACCATTAAAAAATGTAAACATCGCTGCATTATTGATTTAACAAACGTTCTGCATAAATTTTGTAGATAATAATTTTTTTTTTTTTTTTTTTAAATTTGGAACATGTTACACAAAAATACACAGAACGATTTCATATAACCAGCGGTCTGCATTGCGATTTATAATTACCCGTAACTGCAAATTGTAACTTGTTTTACTATTATAAAAAAAAAAGTAAACGAATAACAATAATATAGGGGAAAAAAAACAATAAACAATATAAAATAAAATAAAAAAAAAGAAGGAAACATATTTGTATTCATTTTTTTATCGTAAAATATTCAAGTTTCCACATTTATAAATGTATGTACCGTCAAATCCTTTAAACCCATTTTGTTTTTAATTATACTGTTAGGTTGCTTCCTTTTTTTTTTTTTTTTTTTTTTTTGTCAAATAAATTTCTGTAAAAAAACAGCGTTCAGTATACACACATGCATAATTTACTTCTGTACATATGTATATATACATATATATATATGCATTTGTATATTTATTTAAACTTTTTGTAAATATTTTGGCTTTTGTACAAATAAAACAAAAATTGTAGTTCCATTTTGCGATTACTATGAATTGGAAGATCTTTTAAAAAAAACAAAAACAAAAGAAAAACATAGATTTATGCCATTGGTTTAATTTGTTATAATCATATAGAAAACGAATTTTTTCTGTTTGTGCAACCATTGAACTTTTGTATTTTTTCTATTAAAATATATGCACTTATATATTACGTGTATATATATATATATATATATATATATATATATATGTTTTTACTAACCAGTAATTAATGGCCTTTGTTTTTATGCACAGAAGAATTATAACAAAATGTGCCGTTAAAACAGTATAATTCTTGTGCTCTTAAAAGAGTCGTAGTTACAAAATAGTACTTGAGAATAAATTTATACGACATAAAATATAGCAACATAAATCTATTAACATGGTGCATATTGTTAGATAAGGTTATAAAAAAAAAAAAAAAAAAAAAAGATAAATTCACTTTTAAAGAATATAACACAAAAAAAAGGGAAAAAAGAAAACAAAAATATGCACATATGCATATATATTATATATTTATTTATATATATAAAAGAACAAGAAATTATAATGATGAGAACGAAACGTGGTTCTTTTATAACATTAACCTAACGAAAAAAAAAAAAAAAAAAAGTAAATTACAAATTGAGGTAATATCAAAATTTTACATCTTAAATTTTTCGTTGAAATATTTTGTAAACATTTTTTTCTATATTTTCTATATGTAATTTTGTCAATGTTAAATATGAAGAGTTACACAAAAATGTATATATATTTTCTTTCTTTTTTTTTTTGTTTTCATTTATTTTTCATATATTTTTGCATTTGTATGCTCATTTATTTTTCATTTATTTTTCATTTATTTTTGCATTTATTTTTGCATTTATTTTTGCATTTATTTTTGCATTTATTTTTTCATTTATTTTTGTTTAATGGTCAAGAATCTTGAGGAAGTTTTTCCTTTAATCTGAATAGTACATCTGTTTTGGTTCTTGTAACAAGATAATACAGATATATACGCATACACATATATATACATACAAATATAAACAAACGTACATATATACGTACGTAAGTATTCATGTATGGGGTTAAAATAGTTTTCCCGAAATCGTGTTCAACTCTCTCTTATCCATCTGCTTCTGCATTTGGAACATTTGTTTAGCTTCTATTTCCGCTTCACGGGGAATTTGTGTAGATAAATTAAATACAGCATTTCTGTTAGCGTCTAAAAATTTTTCTTCATATAATTCTGGAATCCTTGTGGTTTCTTGTTTAATCCATTTGTTTTGTAAGTGAGTTATTTCGAGGGGATGTCCAGGATGTAATGGGAGTGTACTTAAAAGATTTTCATTTGAAGATTTAATGGTAGTTGCATCTTGTGATGAATTTAGCTCAGAATTTGAATTTTGTTCATAAGTATCACAATCAGAACATTCACACGTATGATCAGATAAACTGTCTTGTGTTTTCTTTAATTTGTCCTTCTCGTGTTTCAAATCAGCATTTACTCTCATCCATAGTGCTAAGTTATCAGCTTCATATAATTCTTCTGTATTTATTTTATTTATTCCCTTTGGATATTCTCGAATAGTAATTTTAGAATCAGTTGGTACCACTTTTATTATATTATGATAAACTAAATAAGGTTTTTCTACTAAACAGTCTACTTTATAAACTTTATCACTCCATGTAACTTTTGGTATTATTCTTTGACGAACAGGAACTGGAACATATGTATCATTAAATTTAAAAACTGGAACATCAACATCGATTACTTTAGGTTTGGGTACTATATAAGGAATTGGTAAATTTATTGGTATATCAATTTTTTTTTTAACTTCAACAACTTTTTCCACTTTTGGTATGAATATATTTTCAAATGTTTTATTCTCTCCTAAATATACTTGTGGACCAAATGGTTCCATGAGTGGTGGTAACTGGCTTCCGCAACTTTTGGTATAATCAATATCATTACTGGTATTAATATTATTATTTATATATTGATAGGTTAGTTGGTCAAATTTCTCATTCACACCTTTATCCTTTGATGAAGTATAATTTTCTGTAGATATACCTTGTTTATTAATAAATCTGTTATTATCTTTATCAACATAATGATAAACCTCTTCTACAATTTCCTGATCTTTAAATCTTATTTTTTCTTGTACCTGAAGAACGTCCACTTTTTTTTCTGTTACAATATTGTTTATTACTTTTTTTTCTATAATATTATATTTAGTAACTTCTTTCGGGACATACTTTATTTTTTCAATAACTTGGGGATCGTATTCAATTTTATCTATAAATCTCAATTCCGGAACTTCTATTACTTTAGTTTTATTATGAAAAATATAATTTGGAACTTCTCTTATTTTTTCAACTAATTCAGCGTTTTGCTTCTGTATTATTTTTGTTTCTTTTTCTTTGGTATTTGGGGCACAAGTACTGCTACAACTACTACTTGTTGATATTGGTATGCTTCCCCTTAATGAAGATAACGACCTGCCTTCTTTTCCGCCATATTTTAAAGGTGTTCTTGGTTCTATATTAAAATTTTGAAATTTCATTTCTTTCTGATTCTTTGAAATATTAATGTAATCACTTCCAATGATTAAAATAGTTGTACCTTCGTTTTTGTTACTGCCTTTTTTATAGCAAAAAAAAAAAAGTACACTTACATGTATTACATGTGTATTTATGTGTACACACAAAGACAAGAATATAAAATTATAATTGAAAACTATTCAAAAAAAATAAACAAACAACAAATAATTCATGTAATTAAAACGGACAGTGTATATTAAAAAACAAACGAGTTAAATTTTTAAAGTTACAGATATTATATATCCACAAAAAAAAGGGGTAAATAGTTCTAAACAACAATAACAAAAAAAAAAAACAAAAAAAAAAAACAAAAAAAAAAAAAACAAAAGCTGAATATTTACACAGATATAGGTATACATTAAATGGCAAATAATAACATGTATTTGTCGGAAATGCTTCATATATAAACAGAAAAAACAAAAAAATGAAAATTGTAGAATACTGTTAAATCATTTTTTTTTTTTTTTTGAAGTGAAGAATACAAAAATTGTGAAATGTGTATTTTTATATAGTTGTAGCTTCACACACTTTGGAAAAAAAAAAAAAAATTATAATATATTAAATTAAAATAAATAAAATTAAAATGAATTAATATAAAATAAAATAATTAAATGTTGCTATGACTACATGAACAAGCAATAATTTACAAACAATAAAAAATTACCAGGAAATAATTCCAAAATAATTTTTAAGCTTACCAATTAATGATATTTATAATTAAAAGTAGCCTACACAAATGATGACGCAGTTAATGTATAGAAGTGAACGAAAAAAAAAATAAATTAAATTAAATTAAAAAAAATAAAAAAAAATTAAATTAAACTAAACTAAGTAAAAATAAAATAAACTACATCAAAATGCAGTAAAATGCAGTAATAGCTACCTGATTAACAAAAAAAGCAACAAACGTATGACTTGCTCATAATTTATTATATCTCCCCATTGGACAAAAAAGTTATTTACAAATGAATATAACGGGTGTTGTTGCAACCGTTGGAATTATCTAACGAATATGTATGATTAAAAATGTATATGTTGAAAAACTATAAATTAAAAAAAATAAGTAACTTCGTAGTTCGGTATGCTTTTAGAAAATAATTTTTAGGATTATTTATATTTTGGGTGAACTACAATTTCTCAGTTTTTTATAATGTCGTATTATTATATCTGTGCAAATATATGTGTGTGGAAATAAATAAAAAAAGAAAAAAAAAAAAAAATGAATAAGCAATATATTTTTGGAGAAAAAACTTTTTTTTTTCTTTTTTTTTTTTTAAAAAAAAGCTTATTAAAAAAAAAGTAATCTCTTCACTAATTATATATAAAGAGCAGAGTACATATAAATATTAAATGAATAAATGAAAAGTGATGAAAAATATCAAATATTAGGCTATATAAAATAAAACATATCAATGAAAAATAACAGAAAAAAGAAAAGAGGATATCGTAACATAAGGAACAAACATGAGGAATGAATAATAATAATTCCCCCAAAATATCCCTTTTAATGAGAGGCAGAATATTCTTCAAATAACATTTTTGAATAAGTAATAATTATAATTAAAATTATGAACGAAATAATAAGTTTTTTAATTAAGTGGAAAATTGTTCAAAAAGTTCGGGAAAATAATATTTTTATTGGTATAAGTAAAGGTTTCTTCTTTAGAGAGTTCCACAGACATTCGTCAAATGAAAATGTGTTAAAAAATAAAGAAATAAATCGAAATAAAAAACAAGAAATATGGATGAAGAAAATTAACTCAAAGGAACTACCACGTAAAAAGTTTGGAAACCAATTAGGAACAGTAGCAAGAAAATTATATTTAAAATATTTATTTAAGAATAATAAAGAAGATGTTATGGATTATAATGAGAGAAACTGTGGTGGTAGTCTTGAGAAAAATTACTATTGTAAGGCTTCATTAGGAGAGAAAAATAATGAGATATGTAATGATTATGACGTAAAAATTGGTAATAAGGATAAATTTAATAGTACTCATATTACAAGTTCTACGAAGAGTATTAATGAATTAATAGTAAGTAAAAATGAATCGGCTTATAAGCAAAAGAGAAATGAAATTTCAAGATTCCACAATAATGAAATAAGTTCTATCTCAAAAAGCAGGAGCATAATGAATACTTACGATTTGAATGAACAGAGTAATAAATGTACATGGGATGATGTATGTAATGAACTGAAATATCATTTGCCATTTCTGCAACCATATAGTATAACGACAGCTTTGAATTATTTGTCTAAAGTAAATTATAACGAATATAACATTTTCAAATTAATAGCTGAAAATATTGACGAAAGGTGGATAAAAAATTTTAATATAAAAGATTTATCCTTATTACTATTATCCTATTCCAGGATAAGTTCAAAATATGACTCGTTCATAAATTTAGTCAGCAGAGAATTATTATTTAAAATATGCTATGGTACATTTGAAGATATATCTCAAATAGCATATTCCTATACCAAAATGAAAAAATACGATTATGAAGTTTTTGTTCATTTATGTAATGAGACAAAGAATAAAATAAAAAGTGACTTACACCATTCTGCAAATAGTAATAGTACTACTTATAACTTAAATAGTTACAGTGTTAAAGGTTGTAATGGTAAAACTCAGAATAATAATTCCATAAGTCATGACATAAAAAATTACATTAACTACAATGTTGATGTTAAAAATACAATAGAACAAAACAGTAAAAATGATGCGAAATTGGGAAAGGAGGAATTCTACCACACAATAGTTGAGAAAGAAAATTCGCATGATAAAATTGGTAATATTGGAGTAACGGATAGTAAAAACAAATCGTTTGGTGATATAGACAGTGAGTTCAATTCAAAGAAGGGGAGTCAAAATTCATGCGTAATAAAAAGTAGTAGTTTCTTAGATAAGGAAAAAATCAATGATAAAACGAATGGTGAAATAAAAGAAGATAAGAAATATTCTTATATATGTCTATTAGTGTATTGTACTGGTAAAATGAAACATTGTGATAATAGTTTGTTTGATTTAATTTCAAAATATATAAATTTTGACAAACTTAATAATATAGATATAAGTAATTTGTCGTATACATTTTCTCTATACAATTTTTATAAAAATTGTTTTTATGAAAAATTCTGTTTAAAAAGTATTCAAATTATTCATCTAACTGAACCATTACATAAGGTTATTATCATGACTTATCTGTTAAAATATCCGAAGGTTAAAATGTTACATATCTATTTTACATATATATTTTGTATAAACAAAGAAATTAAGGAAAATAAGAATACATATAAACAGGTGCTGTTTCTAAATATGTGCATAAATAGCTTTTCTTTTGAACCATTTTTAAACTTCTTACTTGACGTACTAGCAAATTCAAACAAAAAAGAAACGTATGATCAAAGTGAAGATATAAATAAAGTGTGTTTCATAGTAAACAGTTTGGTTGATTATACAATTTTTTTTATGCAAAATAAAAATATGTCTTCTCGAGATTTTCCAAAGGTTTTGATTATATTATTCAAAATACGCCATAAAAATAATGATCAGTCGACCCATTTCTCCTTATCGGATTATGATCAAATGGTGCCTATAAAAAAGGTCGACGCTTTAATAGACGAAGTTTTAGACAAAGTAATAAATAATATGAAGCAATTTCACACCTTCGACTTGGTTAACATTAGGAATATTCTAAATTTAAAAGGTGAAAATGAAAACATTCAGTTTGGACAGAAAAAAAGGGAAATTTTAAATTTTATTGGCTCGCTCAAGCGTTAAAAGTGTAATAAGTGAAGCGTAAAAACGATAAACGAAAGGAACAAAACAATGTGGAGAAACGTAAGAGCCTCTTTGAAGTGATATTACTCAAAATGGAAGAAAATGCGTGCACATATTATATATATATGTATGCATGTATGAATTGATGCATGGACGCGTGGGTGTGCGCACATGATGTGTTAAGCAGCTTTCCCCCCTTTTGCAATGTTCATTCTACAACTGAGATAGAGTTTCATAAGGAGGTATAAGCTAAAGTTAATGTGTGCAGATATTGTAAAAAAAAAAAAAAAATATATATAATAAAATAAAATTATAATCAAAATAATTATGAGATTTCAATTGAAACTCCAATTCCTACGTATTATGCGCATACACCGAATGATCGCACAAATTTTCTACATATTTTTACATCCAAAAAGTAAAAAATAAAATACCACAAGGTCTTTTATCGTTTTATTTGTTATTACAAAAAATGAAGAATTTGTTAAAAAAACGTGAAAAAAAAAGAAAAAACATGCTCTCTTTATATTTCTTTCAAAAATTTATAAAAACATCTAATTAAAAAGGAAAAAAGAAAAAGGCGTAAAATATGATAAAAATTAAACACACTCGTAAATAAGAGCAAATGTAAATATAAGCATATATACATATGTATGTGATTATGTGTGCGCGTATGTACGTGCGTACGTATGTACCGTCAACACCTGTTACAAGGGGACTGGCGAACTGAGTGAACGTGATAATTCATTTCATGTAGTTTTTTTGTTATTAAAATTTTTGACACATTATATTTTACTTATTTGTAATTTCCACGAATACTTTGAATTAGCAACGGTTTCACGCAAACAAAATTTACATATTTTATGGTAACTACATGCATATATACATAAAAGTGCACATAAGTATACATATATATATATATATACATAAATTCTTCATTCTGTGGGCTTGTTGTTATCCTTGGCTTTAAGTTTACTCTTCTTATTTTGATCAAGGTCCTTTTGCTTATCATCACTACTACCATTTTTTTTTGGAAAGGAACTTTGATTGGGGTCGCTTGATTTAGATTTGTCTCCATTGGCTTTTGTATTTATTTTATCAAAAGATGATTTCTTTGGCTTGGTTAAATTATTTTCATCAGTTGTGATTTTTTCTTTAAAATTTTTATATTTTAGTTTTTCTAAATTATCAATAAATGTAAATTTATTTTTTTCATCTTGTTCTTTTTCTAAAGATATAGAATTTAAATCATTGGAAAATATTCTCATTATGTTTTGGTTTTTCTCTACATTTTCATTTAGAAACATCATTGAACTTCTAAGTTTTGAATTCTCATAATTATATGACCTGTTCAGGTTATTGTACAAATTGGAATTACTATTTAAAAAGTCCGTTTCATCGTACATTAAATTATCAGTTTTATTATCTAATATTTCATTATTATATGCATCATTATTCTTTTCATACTGGTAATTTTTGCTTCCTTTTATGTCTCTAGTAAGGGAATTTTGATTACAATTTCCTTTAACATCATCGATATGGAAGGCAGTATCGACATCATCATTAACGTGTTCTCTGACGTGAGCATCCACGTCAACATCTTTTTCAGCAGTATTGTCCAAATAATCATTATCCACATCATTGTCGTCCATGTAATGCTGATTATTAAGTGAATTAAAAAATATATTATTAGTTACTTTATTTTTAAAATTATCATCAAACTCATTATTATAATTTAAAAAAGAATCAGCGTTATCGTCATCCTTTTTTGGGTAGGAATTTTTATCAAAGCTGCTTCTAATGTTTGAAACGGAATCATAAGGAGCGGAGTTCTTATTGAAAAAGGATGATTCAAAATTGTTCATTCGATCGTTGCTCATTCGATCGTTGTTCATTCGATCGTTGTTCATTCGATCGTTGTTCATTCGATCGTTGCTCATTCGATCGTTGCTCATTCGATCGTTGCTCATTTGATTGTTGCTCGTTCTGCTTTTTTTATTGTTACTGTTACGATTGCTGTAGTTGCTGCTGCCACTGTCGTTGTACAAGTTGTAAAAAATTTCTCCCTTTACTCCTCCTTCATTATCGCTTGTGTATTTATTATTTGAGCCTTTCATAGTGTTAATTTTTTTCTCTCTGTTAAAATTATCATTGGAATATATTAGATCTCTTTGAAAATTTTTTTCCTTATATATGGAATTCAAATTGGCTGAATTGTTACTTCCAACGTTGTTAAAGGTAATGTTCTTGTATCCTCGTCCTCCCATGCTTATGTCTACATTTTTGTTGGTAAAACTGTTATTACTTCCACGAAATAATGAAGAAGTTACCTTGTTTTCCTTTTTAGCTGCACTACCACCACTACTATAATTTATTAGGCAAGCCCCGTTATTATCATTCATATATTCCTCTTCTTCATTATTTTCGCTAATTTTAAAAGGATGATTTTTTTTATCTAAAAAATGTATATTGCGCGAGTTCAGTGTAGCATAAGAATTGTTTTCAAAATAATCGTCGACACTATTATTATCGCTGGATAGGTCAACTCTGAAAAGATTAACGTGGTTTTCCCCATTTATCAAGTCATTCATGGAATTATTGGCATTCATAATATTCGTCATGGAATTACTGGAGTTCATCAGGTTATTCACGGAATCTTTCGCGTTCATCATGTTAGTTATGGAATTACTACTGTTTGTGTTATTTGTATCATTGCCTATAATTATATTATTATTCTTATTTCCCATATTGTTAGCATTATTACTACCTGTAATAAAGTTAACATTACCAGTGTCACTACTGTCGTTCATTTTTTTCTTACGGTACGGGTAGTCATCTTCCTGTTCAACTGAAAATGTAGCTTTGTCAACATTGTTAAAAACTTTTCCATAAAAGGACTCTTCATTAATAAAATTCACATTGCCCATATTATTATTTGCATCATCTTCGCTTTGAATATTTTTTTCGTACTTTTCACAATTTTGATGATTTTCACCATTTTGATGATTTTCACCATTTTGATGATTTTCATAATTTTGATAATTTTCATAATTTTGATGATTTTCACAATTTTGATGATTTTCACAATTTTGACGATTTTCACAATTTTGACGATTTTCACAATTTTGACGATTTTCACCATTTTCGTAATTTTCATAATTATCTTCCTCCTGTCTTAAACGCGTGTGTGCATCTCCTCTTTTTGTGGTACCCTGCGTAGCGTCATTAGTTGCTTTAAGTTCGTTTGTGTTACTCCCATTTGCGTCGTAGTTCGAGTTACTTGAGGACATTCCATTGTGATGATGCTGTTCAAAATTTTGACTATTAGACATAATAGTTTCCTTTTTCGAAAAATTATTATCATTTCGATTTTCTTGAAAAAATAGGGATTCATCATTCTTCGCATTGTTCACATTGCTCGAAATGTTCACCTGAATGTAATCTTTTCTACTACTTTTATTTATAAATAAAAAGTTATCTCCTGAAATATTATTGTTCGTGCTTTTTTCGTAATCATTTATTCTCATATTTTCCATGGGAAGGTTTGAATATCTGAATGACTGGTTGGAGTTTTTTTTTGTTGTAATATTTTCAAAAACATTGTTATCCTTTTCATTCCCTTCGAACATTATGTTGGTCTCTTTATTCCCGTGGTACACGCTATTTTTATCATCCATAAACATAAAATTATCGTCATCGGTCATTTTGAACTTATCCATTTTTTTCTTATTTGATTCATTCACTTTGTGCTCTTCTTCCCACTCCTTTCCGCTTTGTTTTCCACCTTTGAACTCTCTGTTGCCTTCGAAATTGTCGTCTCCCTTGATATCTCTGCTGTTTCTACTGTTTCTGCTGTTTCTGCTGTTTCTGCTGTTTCTCCTGTTTCTGCTGTCTCTGCTGTTTCTGCTGTCTCTGCTTTCTTTTCCATCTTTGGCTTTTCTCGCTTTCCTAATCTTGCCCTCTCTACTGCTTCCCGTACGTTCCATACTGTTACCTATTTTTTTCTTATTAATTCCTGCATCCAATGGTTCTCTACATTTAGTTTTTTTCTTTTCCTCATTATTTTCATTTTCACCTTTGTAATAATAATACTCCTTTGCACTAGTAGTACTACTATTATTACTACCATTACTACTACCATTACTACTACCATCATTCATTTTTTTTTCTAAAAAATTGCTCTCTTTCAGCATTTCTTGAAACGTCTTTTCGTATTCCACCTTATGTTCATTTCTTCTTCTGCTATTATGTTCGTCATATTCCTTCTGATCTGGGTAATTTTTCACATCTGTTTCTTCCACATGGATATCCTCAGCATGTCTCTTTTTATCTACATGGTAAAGCTTCTCGTAATTTTTCTTTTTTTTTGTTTCATTTGGCTGTTCCTCTATGTGAATCTTGCCAACACTTCCTTCTCTTCTTTCCCCGTTTTTCTCCATTTCCACATTTTTCTCCTTTTGTGCAATTTTTTCTACTTCCACGTTTTTCACATCTTCACATGAATTATCCTTCATCCCTTTAAACACCTTTTTCCCATTACCCTCTTCATTATTGTTCTGATCTTTGCTCTTTTTTAAGGCATCATTTTTCCTTCCATCTGTATCCTCTTCTTCATTTGAGCTCTTTGGTAAGGTATCTTTGTCTATATTATCGATTCCATTATCCTCACCGCTACCACCTCCGGTGCCACTGTCCCCCTTGTTTGTATGTACCAATTTTTCATCGCTCCTGTTTTTAAGAATATTTTCAATAACTTTTAATTTTCTTTCTTTATCAAGGCGCACACACAAAGCCTTCTGTATCTCCTGCAGTACACACAACCGCGTGTTCATGATAACATTTGTTTTTTCCTTAACACATAATTCTTGGTATTCTCTCTTTAAGTTTACTTCTGTTTGTATAAGGTTATTTATCGAGTTTGAAATTTTCGTTTTAAAATTATTTAATTCATCATCATTTAGTCCTGCATATTCTTCCTTTAACTTTTTATAAAAATTTTCATCTACTTTTTCATTATTCAGATTCGAATGTTTTCCATCAAACATGTTTACAAATGGGTTCACATTATTTTTTTTGTTACAGTCCGTATCACTGCAACTATTCAACCCTTTGTTGGGGTTCCTCACTTTATCTTTCGATGGATTCATACCGTCTTTGCACTCACCAAATGAGTTAATGTTAATGTTATTATTACTGTGGCTAAGGCTGTGACTATGACTGTAACTAATACCGTGGTTGTTGTCTACATCGTTGCCTCCACTGTTGGACTTATTGTTGTGGCTACTACTCCCTACGCACCCAGGGAAGTCCTTGTTCGTGCTGCTGTGATAACTTTCATTCACCTTCACAAAATTTGACGGTATGTTAGCGCTCCCGAATATGCCATTATTGTTACTGCTGAAGGAATTTTCATGAATATCTCCTTTTTTCTCTTGCCTATTTATATCCTTTTGCTGGTTGAATGCCGCTTCGCTACTGATGTAGCTCTCTCTATTGTTACTTCCATTCTGGTTTGTGCATCCAGCTCGGTTTGTGCTTCTGTTTACGGCTGCGCTCCCATTCCTGTTGTTCATGGCGCTTACATCTTCAATAATTTGCGGATACACATAATTAGTTTCCTTTTTCTTCTTCTCCCTAAGTCGTTCTACATCATTTAGTAACAACTGCTTAGCTTTGAACAATTTTTTAAAATGATTATTGTGCCTTTTTTTAATATCAGCACTTATATTAATACCTAGTTTATCTGGATGCCATTTTTTGGAAAGGTTAGAAAAGGCTTGCTTAATTTCTGCAACAGTACAATTTTTATTAATATTCAGTATTTGAAATGATGTAGCATTTATTTGTGATTTTAATTTTTCTTCTTTATCATCAGGTTTAATATTACATTTCAAGCACATATTTTTATAAGTAAGTAGGGCATTATCATATTCTAATAAATTTTCATATGCATGTATTTGAGTATCATATGCGTTGACATATTTTGGTATATAGTTTAGACAATTATTACAATTTTCTATTACATCAATCCATTTATTTAAATGCATTAATGTTCTTGCTCTATTATAATATAGTTTTCCAATATTTTCATTCATTGATTTTCCCATTCGTACTGACTCTGATAATTTTATTTGTTTTTCTAATGCATCGGTATATAATTCATATGCTTTTTCGTAATTACCATTTTTGTAATTCTCTGCACCTTTTCCAGCTATGTCTAAAATATAATTGGATATTAAATCAATTTTTATTTCTTCATTTTCTACATAATCTAATGGTGTTTTATTTTCTATATTTTTATCAAATATATAATAGTAATTTTTTCCTGATAACTTCAATAATTTTATTAAGTCATAATTTTTTTTCTGTAAAACGTAGTGATATATATTATCATTAGTTTGTGGATTAATAGGCTCGCATGAGAAATTTAGAAACATCGTTAACATAAATCTTTTTAGCGTTTCATTGGAGCAGTAAAACATGGGATGTTTGATGTTATAATGGATCAAATCGATGCTAACAGGAGTATCACTGTTGACATTGCCGCGTCCACTCTCACTCCCAACAACTGCGAGGGCATGAATTAGTCTTGCTCCCTTTATATTCGGTACATCATTCAGCCTAATGTTCGTATCAATCAAGCACATATCAAAGAATTTAAGAAATAGTGCTTTCTTTATAATTCTAATCCACCTAAAATTATCACATTTTAAGCAAGTCATAAATATTTTATATAAATTAAAAATATGCATATTTTTAAAAATAAGAATTAAAATAATAGAATTAATCATAGCAACTTTTTCTTTATTTTTATCTAAATCCGTATTTTCCAAATGTTTTATAACCTCTCTTTCTAAATCTTTATATGATTTGTTTTCATTTCTTTCTTTTTTCAAACACAAATGTATACTTAGAATTTTCGCTTCTATAATACAATATTCTTGCAAATGCTTTATAATTTTTCGATGATTACAAATATCTTTATATTGTAATATAAAATTGGATATATAACATCCATATATTGTTGTTTTAGTTTCATCATCATATTTTTCTGTACTCTTTTCATAAGAAATCCTAATTGTTTTCATTTTTAAAATAAAATCATCTATAATATTGTTATCAATTATATCGCTATTACCATAATAGAAAGGAAATTCATACATCGTTACTACTTCTTTGCTCTTTTCATTATTATTACTGCTTACTTCTTCATAGGCCTTTTTTACATTATCTGTCCCAGCTTCTCCTTGAAAATTATTATGTACATTGGTGCCAATACCGTTCATTCTCCTCTGATCAACAGTGGGGTGTTCGATACGTTCACCCACAGGTCCACTATTTCCACTGCTGTATAGACAATTGCCTATGTTTGTTGTATTTCCGTCGATGTACCCTGGATTAGCCATACCATCAGCACCAGCCGCGTTATCAGCGGTACACTTCTTCGACATATCATTGAGATTTTCAATTTTTTTTATTTCATAATTTTTTTTCTCAATTTCCATTTTCAATCTTTCGACTTCTTTTTTAAGCAGATCGTTTTGTGACTTGGTGTCAATAAGCTCTTTAGCAAAATTTCTATCAAATTTGTTAATTAAATTGCTTAATTCATTTTCAAATGTGGATAAAGTTAATTTCATTTCTTCATTCTGTTCCTTAAGCTTTGATATATCTTTTTCGTATGAAGCCATTTTGCTTTTATTGCTACTATTTAGCTCTTGTAGATATGTTATTTCCTTTCTTAATCCTCTCGTTAATAATACATAGTTATATAATTTCGATTCTAACTGTGACCCTTTTTTTTCTTCATTATATATAGAATACTCTAATATTTCGACAATTTTTTTTAATTTATACATTCTCTTTTTTGTAGGATTTTTTAAAAACTTTACGCTGCTCTTTTTCTTCTCTAACTGGTTTTCTTTGTCCACGTAATACTCTAATTCGAACGAACATGCGCTGTCCAAGCTTATATTGCTCCCACTCCTTGCCTTTGCGCTGGCACTGTTCCCACTATCACCATTTTTGTCGCCGCTTGTAGCACCGCTTCTAGCACCATCTCTATCATTACTTCCATTACCGTTTCCATTACTGGCACTAATTTTATTATGACTAATGTTTCCCTCTTTGTTATTCTGCCAAACTGTGTAGGCATATTTTGCGTATGCACTATGACCGCTACTCAATTCGCTGTCATCCCTGCTATCGCCAGGAATTATACCTTTTTTTTTTTTTTTTTTCATTTTACTTTTGTTTGATTTAAAAAGATGGTCATCCGTAAAATCTTTATACTCCTTTTTTGTTTCTCTAATACAACTGCCTGTATTACACTTTAAATCGATAAATTCATTGGTACAAACATTTTCTGAATTGTTGGTAATGTCTACATTATTATTTTTCTTTACATCATCAAAGTTTATATTCTCTTTATCATTCATGCTTATATCTTCACTAGTACTTTTTTTTTTTTTTTTTTTTTTATTTTGTAACACTTTTTTTTTGTTGTTATTAAGTGGAAATTTGCTCCGCAGAGTTTTCTTTGCACCGTTCTTTTTTAACTTTTCCTCATTTAAGAGTCCTCCATTCATGTTTCTAATATTTTTTTCATTATCATTGCCGTTACTTATGTTACAACTTTTGCTGTTACTTTTGTTATTACTTTTGCTGTTACTTATGCTTCTACTTTTGCTATTACTATTGGTGTTGTTCCTAGTTAAACTGTTAATGATTTTATTGCCTACGATTCCTATATTACTTCTAACCTTTTCAAGGTTACTAAATACATTCCTTGTTACAGTACTTGCTTGATCGTTGAAATTTGTACCAATAATTTCATCACTAGCAAAATTGTCAACTACATTATTACTTTTTTTACTAGTTGAATTCATATGTAGAAAATTTTCCGACAATTTTTTATTCATATCTTGTGTATAATTATTATCACTATTTTCAAGTTTTTTATCAAAATTTGAAAATACATCATTAAAATATTTCAATTTTTTTTTTTCGTTTTTATCTTCGGTAAATATATCATAGTAAGAGTATATGTTAGAATAAATATCATAATAATCAGAATTATAATTTTTTAAATTTCCTTTATTCCTCTTATTTGACTTTTTTGATTCCTTATAAAAACAACTCTTTTTTTTCTTTTCGTCGTTACTATTCACGTTATTGCTGCTGTTACTTTTATTTCTATTGCTAATATTATTGTTATTGTTATTGCTACTGTTAATGTTAATGTTATTGCTACTGTTAATGTTATTGTTATTGTTATTTCTACTGTTAATGTTATTGTTATTGTTATTGCTAATGTTGTTGCTAATGTTATTGCTAATGTTATTGCTATTGCTATTGCTAATGTTATTGTTATTACTATTGCTATTGCTATTTTTATTGCTATTTTTATTGCTATTTTTATTGCAGTTTTTAATGCTATTTTTATTGCTATATATATTGCCATATATATTGCTATTTATATTGCTATTTATATTGCTTCTGCTATTCTTATTGCTATCTTTAATGTTATTGTTAATGCTACCACTACTGTTCTTAAGTTGTGTCTTTTTCTTTTTTTTCCTGTTCAAGGAGAAATTGCTTATTTCGCTGCTGTTTGTGTCATCCTCTTCCTCATCATCCTCGTCCTCCTCATAATCTTCATCATCATTCTCGCCATCATCCTCTTCGTCATCCTCGTCCTCATCCTCTTCCTCATCATCGTCATCTTCGTCATCCTCTTCGTCATCCTCTTCGTCATCCTCTTCGTCATCCTCTTCGTCATCTTCTTCCTTACTTCCTTGTTTTGTACTAAAAAGATGATTTCTATTTTTGCTGGCATTATTTGCATTATAAAATGCACTATTCCTGCTACTACTTGAAGTCTTTTCTAAATTTACATCATCCAAGTTATTGTATGTACTATAATTTATATCACTCATAAACTTAAAAAATTTTTTTTCATTTGAGTTGTTATAAATGTTTTCTTTGAAGGGGATTTTCTTTTTAAAGTTTGCACTACCTTGTTGTCTAATTATTTTATTATCACCACTTTTTTTCTGATTCATACTTCTCACTTTTCCTTTATAAAACGTGAAGCATACGCACGAATATATATATATATATATGCATATATATGTACCTGTTTAACTACTTATCGTAGCGATGATATACGTGTGCACTTGCATTCGCTTATCACTTTACTCAATGCATAAAACTTTTATCATATACTTCAATTTCATTTCATAAGCCGTTTTTATTCACTCACTTTTTCCCTTCCTTCCACAACGTTATAATTTTCAAAAATGAAAAAATTCGTATCAATATATTTTTAGCCGCGTATTTATTGCGTCACCTTTGGTATATTTTTCTGTATTTTGGTATATTTTTCTGTATTTTGGTATATTTTTCTGTATTTTGGTATATTTTTCTGTATTTTGGTATATTTTGCTGTATTTTGGTATACTTTTCTGTATTTTGGTATATTTTGCTGTATTTTGGTATATTTTGCTGTATTTTGGTATATTTTGCTGTATTTTGGTATATTTTTCTGTATTTTGGTATATTTTGCTGTATTTTGGTATATTTTTCTGTATTTTGGTATATTTTGCTGTATTTTGGTATATTTTGCTGTATTTTGGTATTTTTATTGTATTTCACTTTATTCTGCTATATTTCGAATTATTTTGCTATACTTCACTTTATTCTGCTATAATTCACTTTACACTGCTTTATTTAATTTTTTTGTTTATTTTAATTAACCTCTTTTCATATAACATATATGTATTTGCAATCATTTTTATAAGCTTTTCCTATCTGTGGCTCTTCAACTTTTTAAAAAGTCATATTTAAAAAGATCGCGTTAATAAAATTAATTAAAAAAAAAAAAAAAAAAGCAGCACTGAAAAAAGGATCGTACTTTATGCAAAAAAGGAAAAAAATAAAACGAAGGAGAAACAAATAAATGTATGCAAGAATGCACAAGGGCATGTATACATTGCGATTATTGAACGAAAGGGCGGAAAATGTAAACGTATGGATGTGCATACATGTGTACGTATATGTACGAGTACATATATATGTGTACAGGAACAGTTTTTATCTTAAAAAAAATTACATAAAAAAGATTGGGTTAATAATTATGTTTTTTAAAATTTTCCCTTGCTACTACAATGGTAATTAATGCGGGAAAGACAAAAAATTGTAATGAGTATGCATATGTGTATGCGTATAAGTATGTGTTTGAGTATGCATATATGTTTGTATTTGTGTATGTGTACGTGTACTAAATGTATATAAAAAACATCACAAAAAAAAAAAAAACATATCATTAATAATGTGCATGTGTTTTTTTTGAACGTATATTTTAGGATAAAAAAATAAAACAAAAAAAAAAAAAATGAAATGACAAGAAGGTATAAAAATTATTCGTTATGTATTACTTAAGAGAGCACAAATTATTAAAAAAAAAAAAAAAAAAAAAAACAAGCATAATACATATACGTGAAAATATTATCCATACATATATATATATATATATATATATATACGCTAAATATGTTATATGCAGACGTATGTTTATATAAATGCATACGTTACACATACTCGCGCGTTAGTATATACAGATATACGTACGTATTTATGTTTACATGTACATACATACGCGCATACTAACATATGTTTAATTACGTATATATATAGACCATAATAAAACATATAAATACACGTAATATTAATATTTAATACAAAAAAAAAAAAAAAAGCACATAAAGCCTATAAGACTGTCGAAGTATTTTTTTTCACTAATCTTTTAATTCTTCCAAAATAAAAAAAGGTCGTTTGTTTGCCCTCGAGTTTATTAGCATAATTTTATTTTATTTTTTTAATTAAAATAAAATGCACATATAATTGTTTATTTCCATTATTTTACATATACATATGTATATATTATATTATGTATATATATATTATATTATGTATATATATATTATATATGTATATATGAGTTGTATTCACGTAGTCTTTTTTTCGTATTGAAGGTAAATAATTAAATTGTCAAAATAAGTAGGCAAGTATTACTATTTATTAATTAGAGTAGTCTAAAATTTAATATCATCTCTATTCATTAAAGATGTATTCAATTTTGTATTTGCTTATAATCACTTTGTTTGTTACATATGTCAAGTATGTACATATGCGCAACTAATATATGAACAATTAATCTGTAAGCACGTAAAGTTAAAAAGTACAAGATATGGGCATTTAAGTACAGCATATTATTATAATTTTTTGCTTTACTAAATTTCTTTTAATCTTTTTTTTTAATTATTTTACACTTATTTGGCGAATAAAACAGCTTAAAATCATCTGTTCGTTGTCCCTTTATTTATTGGCATTGGTAGTTACGTTATTATTATTTTAAAAAAAATTATAAAAAATACTGTTCTCTAATATTGTAAAACTCTATTGTTTGAGAATAGCAATTTGACATAGCGACATATATATATATATATATTAATATATGCATACATTTATATACGTATATATTTATATATGTATATATTTATGTATGTATAATATATATTAATGTACGTGCACATAGATGGTACATAATGTTAGCATCCTTTTTTTTTTGTCAAATTTTTTATGTTCTGTTTAATGACTTTTTAATAATTTTTATATATATCCTTTTGCTGACTTGTTAATAACTTTAAAATATCATTTGGATGACTTTTTTTTGAAAAACTTAAAATTTTGTTATGAATGCACAAACGTTTTGCTAAAATCAGTATTTATGATTTTTATATGTATGTTGTAAAATGGTAAAAAAATAAAATATATGAAAGTTTTTTTTTTTTTGTTATGTATACGAAGTATATAAAAAAAAATTTGTTTTCAAAATAAAATAATGCACTTTTTTTTTTTTTTTCCGTAACGTATATATATATATACATACATAGGTAAAAGAATACATACATATATATCATTATACGTGTATATATATGCCCATTACTTGTAGGTGGCATAAGGTTGTCGAAAGAAAATTAGTGAATTATATTACTAATGGTGAATTCGTTTTTTTCAGCAATATATATATATATATATATATATATATATAAATTTAGTGCGTATAAGTATTGTAAATAGTAGTACAATATGTCATATTCAAATGTATTTATTTTTTCTTCATCACGTGGACAACTCTATATATACATATTATATATTATGCTTACATATGTACAGATTTATGTACGTATTTATATACCTAGTAGGGGAATTTCATTTAGCTGTATGGATGTACAAAAATTTCTTCTTAATTTCAGAGATATACATATAAAAAAACATGTTTATAAACATGTCTTCAATTCTTGAAGAAGGAATAACTATATTACTTTATAGCAGATTTTGAAGAGAAAAAATAAAAGGAATTTAATTTTTTTTTTGTTATTGTTTTTATTCACTTAAGGGGGGGAAACCCTATATATATATATATATATATATATATATATATATATACATGTTTAGTACATGTTATATATGCATATCCAAACATTTTTATATGTACCTTTTTGACCATATTTGTGCACATGCGCAGCGTTTTTCCTGTTCGATGAGAACATACGGCTTTTAGTTTTTCAAAAGAGATTTGTTTAGCTTTAATATCACCTGCTTTTCAATTTTTTTGAAAATTTCTTTTTTGTTCATATCATGAACAGTCTCAGCATACTGTGCATATGTATTGACGGTTTCGAGTATATCATTTAGCTTAAAATTGTAAGGAGCATTAGAATTTTTTGAATTATTGCAAAATTTACAAAGGCATAGGTCTTTCTCATTATTTATGGGTATTTTCATTTCATACAAAAAAGAATTTTCGACGTCTTTTATTTCATTATAACAAAAAGAAAATTTATTGATGAGACTGCAAATGTTTTTATCGAGTAAAAGGAAATCTGTTTCAATAACTTGGATAAATTTCTTACCAAAATGTTTTATAAAATTTGTTCTGATATTTTCTGTATTACTAATATTTAATTTATTTGAACAATATAAAATATTCCGTATGCACTTTTTTACTTCATCCTTATGATCTTTTCTTAACTCCAAAAATAAAGGTGAATTTGACTCATTACATAAATTAATTAATTTTCTGCACACCTGGCAAATCCTCTCGTTTCGTAGCATCAGGCATATGTTCGCATGAGCCTTTTCCTTATCTCCCTTCCTTAAAAGATGCCAAGCGAAACAAAAAAAAATTAGAAAAAAGAGTAAACAGGGATGAACAAACAGAGATGAACAAACAGGGATCAACGAACCGAATGGGAAGAATCAGCAAAATGGAAAAAATTTTGCAAAATAAAAACTATCTAGGTGAATATAATTTAAAATTAAAATGGGCAGATCGAGCAGTTAAACGAAATAAAGGTACAGATATGTGTATACGCGTTATATATGTTTACGTAAAGCAAAATGTTGTTGCGTGCTTGGACATGGATGTTTTTAAGCCTTACAGTAGGAAAAAGTAAATGTGTTTTTTTTGCATCATAATTTCGTTTCTCTTTTTTATTTCCAGCAAATTGACTATAAAATGGAAAGGACGTTCAAACGTTTGCTTATGTGTATACGCTCGCACGTATTACATATCTGCTCAGAATGCATACATATATATGTATGTACTATACCCATAAGCATGTATGTGCATATGAGTGAATGTTCTCCTCTCCGGAAGCCCGTAAAATTTCAGACTTTTAAAAAATCGTGTAAATTTTTATTTCTTTACCCCTTGTTTTAAACAGGTTTATGAAAACACAAAATGGTTTCAAATCTTCCTTATGCAACATCATTTTCGTAGTCCTGCAATTTACTAATTTTACACCAATGAATTTTACGCTTACAAAATTTGCTACTTATTATTTACAAAATTTACATGTACACGTTAATCTCGTTACTTATATTTATCAACAAAATAAATTTAATTCAATATATGAAAGGGTTACATATAGGGATTTCTTATTTTTTTTTTTTATTGAACATCGTGTCATATAATTCTTATAGCACATATTACTTTATACATTTGGAGCAAAAGGAAAATTAAAAAAATAAAAATAAAAATAAAAAGAAGATATATCAAAATAAATATGACAAATATTAGTAAAATAACGAAATGAAAAAAAAAAAAGGGGTACGTGTTAATTTCATTTAACCACCACCTCTTTTGGAGGCGTCCTCGAAACAGCTATATTGAGCTGCATTACTTTAAAAGAGAAATATGCGCTTGAGGAAGTGCATTTCACGAGAGAGAATATGTAAAATAGGTATATAAAATTTGCCAATTTGGAACAGTAAAAAGACGAAGAAGTAAAATGAAAAATCGTTGAGGTGTTAGAGTTTTATTGTTCTCTTAATCGTAGAAGGGAAGTGCTATGTTTTGTTTTATTTTATTCTATTTCATTTTTTTTATTTTATTTTATTTCATTTTTTTTTTTTTTCGACCGTTTTAATATTCTTTTTGCATATATATCTACATTTACTTCCATACCTAGTTGTAAATAATAGGTAAGCACGAAATATGTATGGTACTATCAGGTTGAGAGTTGTATAGCATAAACACAAATGCAAATTGCTCCCCCATTTTTTAGAATAAAAGAATTGAAAAAAATTGCTTTATAAAATGGAGGGTATATATAGCACAAGAATTGCGATGCATTTGCATGTGTAATATTGATGGTGAGGAAATGGAAGATGGAGTAAGAGGATAAATAATAGAACCTTTTTCCCCCAACTTTTATAATTTTATAATTTTTTTTTTCTATTGTCTATATACACTGATATTACACTGTAAAGAAGTAGGCGCGGTTTGTAAGATGCCTTAGGCTGATACAACATCTGTAGTAGCCCAAGGAGTTAGAGGCATGTTTGGTACATATAGATGTATATATACGCTTACACATATATGTATATATGTACTGCTATCTCCTTTTATGCTAGCACAAAACCACATAAACGAGTTAATTTCTTAACAACATCAAGTGTAATATTTCTTTTTTTTCTTTTACGCCCCCATAAAGGAATGTATTATGTACCATGATTATACCTTTTTTTTTTTTTTTGGGAAAATATTTTCTCTTTTTTTATTTTTGTAAATCAAGTTCAAACTGTTTTTTTTGAAAAATATGTATTCTTTTTTTTATTTAATTTTTTTTTTTAAATACTCAAAAATTAACGAAAATTCCTAATTCCTATTTGGTTCCTTTTTTTCCTTACCCTCCCCCCTACTTTTTTTCATTTTAAAATGAAGTATATGTACTTGTTAAGTTTTTTTTTTTTCTTTTTTATGCTAAATAAAACAAAAAAAAAAAGAAAAATCAAAATAATATTAATGAAAAAAAACACATTTATTTTTTTCTTCATTTTATTTTATTATTTTTTTTTTTTTTGGTTTTTTTTATTTTTATACAATTTTATAATTTAAGTCAATATTTATGTTACCATATATGTATTATATTATGTTCATATTTTTATTGGTTTAAAATTTGCATTTACATAAATATTCAGCAAAAATAAAGGATAATATAGAATAATCTGTTTCCAAAGAAAATATAAAAAGAGGGGAAATATGATACATAAATATGAAGTATATTGTTACGTATACATTCCTATTTGTAAGAATAATGACAGTTTTAAGACGTTTATAAATGCGTGCTTGTATGTGTACAATTTTTCACAAATCGAGATAGAAGCCTGAATTGGCGTACATATATATACATATATATACATATATATACATATATATACATATATATATATATATATATGAATGTATATACATATATCCATATGTAAATATATCCATTTGTAAATATATCCATATGTAAATATATCCATATGCAAATATATCCATATGCAAATATATCCATTTATAAATATATCCATTTATAAATATATCCATATGTAAATATATCCATATGAAAATATATCCATTTGTAAATATATCCATATATGAAATTATACATATATGCATATATACACATAATAGACTAAATTTTGAATTCCTGTGTGATTTTATCGCAACAGCTTCTACAAAAGTTATATACTTATTTGTAAAAATGTCAACATGGATAAACAAAAAGTTAATATCATTTTCAGAGAAAGTAATTGAAAATGTGATAGACTCCTTTGCCAACAAGAATGCACCAATTGAGAATATTCAGAATATACAGGGGGTAAGCGCAAGTTTGTATACGTGCGTACGTATCTATTTATGTAGACATATGTACGTATGTGATTATATGTATATATACTCCTGTATGTACGTATATATCTACATGTATGTGTATGTATATATTTGTGTATATACCTATAAGTACATATGAACACTTGTATATGTTTATAAGAGCAAAAATGTATCAGCAGTGTGTTCTTCATTTCACATCGTTTCATGAAAATTGGCCACACAGAACACCGCGCAAGCGTCACCACGTGAATGCGTTTATATGAATGGCATTTATCTTTTTTTACCATGTGTTGTTATCGCTCATTTGGAGCAGCTCTAAATATGAATTTTTTCTTGTTATTTAATTATTTTTTGTTTTACATTTTTCGTTATTATTTGTTTTACCCCATTTCATCCTTTTTTGTTTTACATTTTTCG
Source organism: Plasmodium malariae (assembly GCF_900090045.1). Classification (NCBI taxonomy): domain Eukaryota; phylum Apicomplexa; class Aconoidasida; order Haemosporida; family Plasmodiidae; genus Plasmodium; species Plasmodium malariae. Next base: position 2,032,485 of record NC_041783.1, read on the forward strand.
TTATTATTTGTTTTACATTTTTCGTTATTATTTGTTTTACATTTTTCGTTATTATTTGTTTTACATTTTTCGTTATTATTTGTTTTATATTTTTCGTTATTATTTGTTTTACCCCATTTCATCCTTTTTTGTTTTACCCCATTTCATCATTTTTTGTTTTACCCCATTTCATTATATATATATTTATTTTTTTTGTTTCCCCTATCCTTCACCCAGACGCAATTAGGAAAAATAATAAGCAAAGTAATCTCATCAAAATATTTTTTCAAAAATGACGATATATGTTACAATGCAAAGGACTTAGACTTCAACTGGAATTTGAAAAAGAGGACAAAAAGGAGAAAACAAATTCGGAGCAGAGTTATAACAAAATCAATTGAGGATGAACTATTTGATGAGAATCAAAATAGAAGGAGAGGAGGAGATCAAAGAAAGAGGAGTGTGCAAAATGGGAGAAAAGGGCAAAAAAAATCCATAAGAAAAAGAATACCACGACAAAGTAGTGACAGCCAGAGTAAGGCGCGTGATCTGAGTATAGATAAACACGGAGAAGATGTTTATAATTATGTGTATAAAGATGAAAAAGATACGAATCAGCTAAAAATTGACGAATCATACATTACTTCTGCACTCTCATTGAATGCTAGGAATGTAGCAAGCGAAACTGATGAAAATAAAAAAGGATCAATGATAAAAAAAGATGTATTATTTAATTCTAGTGTGTGTAGTGTTTTGAGTGAAGTAAAAAATAAAGCATCATCTTTTAATTCAAACGAAGCCGCTGGATATGTCTCAGTGTCTTTCTGTACATCGAATTATTCTTCAGATACGTCAACAAGTGTATCTGCTAATTCGTTCAAAGAATCGTCATCAATCGATACGAATGAAAAGTCATCATCGAACGTTCTGTCATCCTCCTGCTGTTCGTTTAAGACGGAAAAGGCTTCTCCACAAATGGGTCGCAATGAGAAGGAGGCTGTAAATGGGGGCGGTTTGGGTAGTGAGTTGGGTAGCGGCTTGTGTAGTGGTTTGCATAATGATCTGCAGAACAACTCGTTCAACTCCAACATTCTATCAACGGATAAGGATGCATGTGTGATGCAGAAGGAGAGCAGCTTGTGTAAAATAAATGTTTTTGTGAAAGAAGCGAAACTGCTCTTTTTTAACAAAAACGTGAGTATAAGTGATATATCAATATATGTAACAACGATAATAGAGGATAAGAAGTATGTGGGTAAGTTAAGAAAATTGAGCTCCAAAACTTTGCCTATGAACAACTTGACATTTAATGAATGCGTAAATCATAACCTGAAGGACATATTTTCAGATATCGTTATAAATATAAAATATAAAAATCGAAAAAAAGAAAAAGAAGACATGATTTTAGGAAGAGTAATTATACCACTATTTTTACTTTTGAATACGTATAAATGTAAAATGAAAAGAATAAAAAATAAGATAAAATATTGTACGAAATGTTTTTTATGGTTACATATATTTCCATCAAATAATAAATTATTTAATTATAAATTTTTTAAGCCTGTAGAAGGTTTCGAGGAATATGGAATGTTAAATCCATTGTATACATTAGGTTTCTTAAGTGTACAAGTAAAAATTATTTTTAAGAGAAATCCTTTACTTTTAACCTTTTTTAGTAATATTAGGAAGCCCTTATTTTATTATAAAATGCCTATACAATTTGAACCTTTATATTGTCAGTATTATACTGAAAACTTTTTTGTCTATGTTACTCAGTTACCTATATGGTTGTACAAATTTTTTTACATATTTAATTCGAAGAGAATAGAAATTGTTCCTTTGAATTATTATGATTATGTTTTCATTTTTTTTTTTTGGTTATTTTTTTTTCGTTTGATTGTTATATGTCCCTTTTTTCATATCTTTGTTCATCTATTTTTCTGTATCATTTTTATATCCCTTTCGTATAAATATGGTATGATTAGATATAGCAGAAATGTAACATATAACTTTAGGCCAGTTCAGATGAGGAGGAATGAAATGACTTATAAACATACGAAATGTAAGGCAAACACATCGTTATATACCCCTTCTAATGATACAAAAAATGTTCATTTTTTTGATAAGAACAGAAGGATATCTCTTACTGCTAATGATATAGACTCAAATTATTGCAAAAGTCCATGTATTATGAGTGATGATGATAATACTGATAAAGCTTTATCTCCTGGGGATGGGGTACACGTAACTAATAAAAAATTATCAGGCGAATGTACCTCAGCAAAACGGGGGGAGGAAGGTACACATTCCAAAACTATACTAAGTGTTTATGACACATACAAATCTTTCATAGCAAAGGGGGACCTGAAAAATGTTTTCAAGGGAATTGTAATTGATAGTAAGGATAGAAGCAATGGGGTGAAAGACAAAAAAAAAAAGAATGAAGGAGGAGGGGAAGCAGCTTTTAGGGGAAAAAATGGATGTGATGCTAACAGCTTGAATAGTACAAACAGTCTTGTCAACGAACTGAACACTAACAGTAGCTTAAACAGTAACTTAGGCAGAACATTAAACAGTACATTAAACAGCATGAATAAAACGAGTAACAGCAGCGGAAAGGTGGTGTTCTTTCGAATTGAAGAAAACTGCTTTGTGAAAAAGGACGACACTGTGAATGATGATAATGCGAATGATGATAATGCGAATGATGATAATGCAAATGATGATAATTCGAATGATGATAATGCGAATGATGGCAGTGTGAAGAAGACAGATGACATACTGAAGGAAGAGAAAAAAGATGCTGGGGTTGAAGCTAATATATCAGTGAGGAAAACGAATGAGGGGAAATTGGACATGCTAAATGTTTCTGAAGAAATAAACAACAAAATTAACAATATGACAAAATTTGCAAAAAAATTACAGCACATGATGTTTGATAGTAAGGACAAAAACAAACTGGATTATTTTGACAAGGGAAAAAGTTTAAATAAATTCATGAGCATGTTCAATGGGAAAAATGAAAAGAGTGAAAAAATTCATTCGGATGGCACGGAAAATGAGGAAGGGGAAGAAGAAGAAGAGAGAGGGGAGGAGGAGGAGGAGGAGAAAGAGGAGGAAGAGAAAGAGACGGATGAGGATGCGTATGAAGATGAAGATGAATATATCCATGTGGGGGAGGAAAAGGAATATCTTTTAAGTGACAGAAGAGGCGGTAAAAGTAAAAGTCAAAAAAAAGATGATCCGGATGACTTACCAAGCAGTGCACAAAAGAAGGTGCAACGTTTGGGTCACAACAAGGGAAGAGATAAATACAATAGAGAGATAGATAAGGAAAAGAAGTACATTCAACATGGATCCAAAATGAATAAGACAGTATACACAAACGATATAAGATTAAATTCGTCATGTACCATATCAGATGAAAAGAGTGTAGATTACCACATGCGAATAAATAATGATGTTATTCCTAATTCACTTATAGTAAATAATAAGAAGATATCAATTAGTAGTAGTAAGATGGAAAGCACAAATATGACATATAAAAATTTTGTTACTCTTTCTTCAGATAATAATAATAGGGGAGGAGATAGTCATTACTGTTATTCTAATAATATATTAGAATCAAAATTTACAAAAAAGAATTTTATTTTAGATACATTTAAGAATAATATGTCGTTATCTAATGAAACAAAAAATACAAATGATATAAAAAAGAAATATTCATTTATGCCAATTGTAAAATCACCATTTCATAATTTTTATTTGTGTATGAGTACTATTGATAATAGAAGTATATCAATATTTTCAAATAATATAGATGTGCCTAATGTACATTTACTACTTAATAGATGTCTGAATATGATAACATTAACTCAGAATTTCACGGGCATATTTACTATAATATATGAGAAGATAAATTATGCATTCAATTGGGATTTTAGTTTCTATACTATTGTAAATATATTAATTTTGTTTTTTTTATGTTATAGTATTTCTTTAATTTTGTACATCTTATCTTTTATTCCTTTTCTTTTTTATCGATTCCTTTTTTTCCTCTTTCTCTCACTGGTTATTATAAGAAGTTATGAGTTAACGGAAGCAGGACATAGAGCTAGTTTATATTACAAGAAAAAGAAAAAAAAATGTAACAGTAAAAAAGGCATGAAATGTTTAGGATTGCAGGTTTATAATAAAATTTTTATTAGGATTATAAAAAATATATTAAAGAATGAAGAGGAGAAATCTATCAAGTATCTCTTTTGGAAATTCATTTTCAAGATTTACAAATATGTTAGCAAGAATGCTAGCAAACATGCATACACAGTTCTTCTCTATATTTCTTTTGTTTTATTTTTTCTAAAAAATTGGTTTAGAAGACTTTTAATATTAAAGGATATTGAGCACATGAAGATAGCTAGGCTACAGGCCTTTAAAAATTTGTATTTTTTTATACATAACCGACTGACCAGGAAGGAAGCGATGTATGCTGGTGCTAGCAGTAACAACAATAATGCAGCTGGCGGTAATAGCAATAGTGCCGCTAGAAGCAACCCTGATGTAAGTAATAGCAACATTGCCACTAGCAGTAACGACAATAATGCTGCTACGTGTGATAGTAGTAACAACACTATGAAAGTGAGCGAGCACAACAATGGCTGTAATAGTAGTAATAGAATAAACGAAATATTCTCTCTTAATAGAAAAAGTTCGGGAGAAAAGAAATGTACATCAACAGATGAGAAAAATAAAAAAAAATTTTTGAATCCACAAGTATATGATACTTTTAGAAGTGTTGAAGAGTGTATTTATTCCTCTAGCGATAGGGAGGAAGCACCTAGTGTAATAAATGATAACAAGGTTGTAAATATGGATGAAGATGACGACGATGATGTCGATTCTGTAAGTCAGCTAACGGATAACGGTACAATGAATGTTAACGTTGATATATTCCTTCACTATTATTTCAAGAAAAGGAAGTACGACCTCTTCAATAACTTCATAAACATTAACCGGAACCATATGTGTAAGTACACCGCGAGGAAAAGGGTGCATATATTAGAGTTGGAGCTATTATGAGAAGAGCTATTTCATCCAAATGATGGAAGTCAACTGACTACGGTCAAGTGACCACTGTCATGTGACTATACTGCCATGTGAATATACTGACATGTGAATATACTGACATGTGAATATACTGACATGTGAATATACTATCAAGTGGTCGCACGCAGATAGCTGCCTGTATACCTGAGTCATCGTTTGCTTTCGTGCGTGTTACATCACTGTGTGCACATACGCACGTGCAATACATATTGATTTTTCTTTTTCTTATTTTTTTCAGATATGTACAAGGACATAAACTTGCTGAACCATAATGAAGAACAAAAATTGAACTCGATAAATTACGAGGAATATTTTAATGGCTTAAACAATTACTCAAGCTCGTATGACAACAACAAAAAAAGAAGAAGTTAAATCTGTCCGCAGCCTTATGCAGGAAACACTACAACAGTGCAACTGTTCATCCATGCGACTATATGTGCTGGCTTATTTTGAGGGTTAATTTTAGCCTTTTCCGTTTATTTATTTTGTTTTCTTCACGTTACGATTCTTTCTTTCCATTCCGTTCTGTTCCGTTTTTTTTTTTTTTTTTTTTTTTAAATTTTCCCTTTCTATTTGTTAATATGATCTATGCTTTTTTTTTTTGTAATTTTTCTTAATTAAGTATTAGCAAACTACTTATTCAAGAAATTGATAAAAACATTTTTCACGGTGTGGTAAAATGCTAAACTGCATAAACACACGAGAGCCATCCTGAATGAAAGGATGAAAGATAAATATATATCTTGAATGTATTTCAATCTTCTCGTCACACACATTTTTTTAAAAAATACAAACAAAAATCGTTTTACCAAATTAATCAAACAATATATAAATATACAAAGTGTAAATTTCTTTTTTTTGTTGTCTTTTTTTTTCTTGCTTATTAATTAATTCATAAGGAGAACCCTCTTAACAGTCATATGAGTACCGTTAAAACATAATTGTTTTTTATATGTATCGATTTAATAAAGCAAAAAAAAAAAAAAAAAAAAGAAAAAAAAAAAAAAAAGGGGAAAAAAAACCTAACCAAAAATTAAGTTAAAATATTGCAAACTATGGCAAAATATAGAGTATGCAAAAAAAAAAAAAAAAAAAAAAAAAAAGGAACGGGTAAAGCAAATTAAAAAATTTATTAAAAAAATATATTGACATAAAAATAGAGAAAAAATTGAGAAAAAATAGAGAGTGCCTATTAGGTTGTTTGTCCGTATGGTGTATACACGCGTGTATGTGCACGTGTGCGCTATCTCGTTTTTTTACCACATGAAGCAACTTGTTTTATAATTAAAAGTAGCATAGACAGACTCATATATTACACGAATAATTCAATTGCCGCTTAGCAAAAAAAAAAAAAAAAAATTATCTGTATGCGCCTGAATTTTGCCAGTATAGCTACTTTGCTCTTCTGTCTATCGTTATCGTATGTAATATCCATTAGTACGGATGCGACATAAACAATATGCTCATCACTCATAATAATACTGCAAATCATATACATATCTGCGTATGGGCATTCTAAAAAAATATGACTGAAAAATGAAGCAGCGAAAAAATGCAACGTCATCGTGACCTATTTTGTATGTTCTATATACACAAAACAACTTCTGCTAATTTTTTCAATGGTAACTCTATATTTTTTATTTTTTTTTATTTTTTAAAAATAATTATAAAATTTAAGTGTGTTCTTAATTTAAGCTCATCTTATTACTCCTACTGCTCTGGGCACTCCTGCCGCTACACTTGTTGTCTAACCGTCGATATCCACTTGATAACTTACTCAGTATTCAACCCATTTTTTTGGATGTTTTAAAATCTGCAATGTTTCATATTCCCTTGAATATTTTACAATTTTATATTTATAAAAAAAATCGCATTTTAATGGCAAGGAAGCAAACACATTGTCAATTTTTTCATGTTCATCTGACAAATAATCTGAATTTTGTTCATCGAAAATTTCATCTTTTAAATAAGTAGTGGATGAATAATCCTCTGCATTTTCTCTTTTTTTTTTCTTTCTATACGTTTTAAAATTAATAAGTTGTAATCCAAACTTTGTACCTCTATCATATATTAAATTGAATTCAGCATATCTACCCCTACAGACCCTTTGCCAGTTAATCATATTGTCATCATATTTACAGTTTACTGTCTGTGATAAAATGTAAAAGTATGTTTTACGAAGAATTATAATACATTCTTGAATAAAAAAATAAATCATACGGTAACTCTTATCCATTATTGAATTACAGCTATAACATTTACAATCTTTATTTCCGTTTATCTGCTTTTTGTTAGTACTACTACAAGTTGTACTATTGTTGTTATAACAATGATCTTTTATAAATCTCCCAGTTTTTGTAATTTTTCCTGTTTTTATATTATTATCTAATAAATTATCAAAAAATATTCCTCCTATTCCTCTATTTATATTTCTATGTTTAATTCGAAAATATAAATCACACCATATTTTAAAATATTTATAAAATAAATGATTATATTTATCACATACTAATTTAAATGAATGATGGAAATTTATGAACAGTTCAGGAAAAATATAACAAGGGCTTAAGTCACAACCACCTCCAAACCAATGTTTTAAACTTTTATAATTGCTATCAATTTTACTTTTGACATAATTATTTTTATTTGTATTTCCATTTGAGATATTATTTATATTCCCATTTTTGTTACTATCTCTATGGGATGAGCTGTTAAAATTTTTTTTTTTTTTTTTCCCCGTCTTGATAAATATTTGAAAGAATCGAAAATTTGAATGTATCGATGGCACATTAGGATTAACTGGGTGTGCAATTATAGAGATACCTGAAGCGTAGTATTTATATTTTTCATTTATATTTCTAATATTATTGGAATTCATTACTTTGGTAATTATTGAATTTATATCATCCGAATGACATATTTTTGTCGTATTAATATATTCCTTATTGTACTGATTAACGCACATTTGTTTTGCTGCTTCTCTATCTATTGAACCATATACACAAGAATAATTAACGGCACACTTTTCAAATACATTTCCATTTTCCAATATTCTGGTAATGCCTCCACCTAAATTCTTCTCTTTTTTTGCATCTTTTCTAATCCATACTTCTTCTCGGAATTTATTTGAATCCACTGACTCGATCAATCCACAAATATTGTTCTGTTCTGTTTTTAGCAAATTCTCCCACAAATTTCTGAAATACTCATTAGGACATACCTGCAGTGTGGTAAGGGGAAAGAGGGAGAAAGGAAAAAAAATAAAAAATAATATATGAGAGGTACGCCTGTGGAAGCATGCTACATGAACCAGCGACAAACGGTAAAACACATAATGTGAGGAAATGTAACACTATTTCTTTACATATCAGAAACTAGCATTAATGCGGGCAAGGATAGTACGAAACGAGGGACACAATGGATAACAAGAGTCAGAAATGTGCATAGTCGCAGATATACATGCATGTGCATTCACATTATCTGTGCATTTAAATAAATATTGTGTACCGCAATTTGGGATGATCTTTACATATGTATACGTGTATATACATATGAACATATATGTGTATATACTTATGCACCCATTTATCGACATATGTATGGACATATTTATGCTCATATTTATGCTCATATTTATGCTCATATTAATGCTCATATTTATGCTCATATTTATGCTCATATTTATGCTCATATTTATGCTCATATTAATGCTCATATTAATGCTCATATTTATGCTCATATTAATGCTCATATTTATGCTCATATTTATGCTCATATTTATGTTCATATCCATCTACATATGCATCAACATATCTATATACATATCTATACGCATATCCATCTACATATGGAAACATATATATATCCACATATCCATCCACATATATTTTCCCCTATATCTACATGTACAATCATACGTTAGTGGTCCAACATAACACACATAAAATGCAAAATGTTCGTTTTTCTCTTACCTCATCTTTCATTTTATATTGAAAATATTCGTTTTTCAAACGTGCAAGAATTTTTAACTAATATGCTTTTTTACAGATTATTAATGTATACATGTATATAAACATGTAAACATGCATACATGTATATATACATGTAAATATGCATACATGTATATATATGTACTTAAATATATTCCTTCTTTTCGTCTCTAGAACAAAAGGTTTTTTCCTTAGATTAAAATAAACAAAAAAGCATTTCAGTAATTATGACGTTATAATATAATATTAAAAAAGTAGAAATAAAAAAATTGGAGTTACTAGTTTACAAAAAAAAATTAAAAAAAAAATATACATATGTATATGTATACATACATACAAACAAACATGTATGTATATATATATATATTTATTTATTTAAACGAATAAACAAAAAAATTGTCAAACAAGTATATATAATTTCATAAAATCAAATTCCAAAATTCTTTAAAGAGAACTACCATAAGCTCAGATATTCATATGAATTGACTACAAAGGCGACACATGCATCGAATAAGAAAGAATTATTGAACTATACAAAAAAAAAAAAAAAAAAAAATGAAAATGAAAGAAATAATAATCATAATAATAGTAATAATATCAATAATAAAAATAATAACAGAACAAAAAAAAAAGTAAAAAGAAGAAATACATGGAAATATGTAAAAAAAGCATCATTTTTGTATCTTTACATAATAATATATACGTATATACAAGTTAGCAGTAGCATTTTTTATACAAATTGGCCTCAGTGCCATTTAAAATGTGAACATACAATAAGAAATTTTAAACTTTTTTAATAGGTTTATATGAGATACTTACATATATATATAATATATATGTATAGATAAATGTATACATACAATTGTAATATGCATCAGTCAGGCATTTCCATTTGTATCAGGGGTGAGGGAAAAATATAGAAATTGTAATTTGTAAATTGTACGAAACACCAAATGAACTGGTTATTAAAATATATTCGAATAGGCAATTTTTACTTTCATGTAAGCATAATTATTAATCTTAGAATAATGAGCAATTGTATAATTGTGCAAAAATGTAATGTTACAAAAGAAAATAATTGCAAATGTTTTTAGCCAATTTTTTTTTGCTTCATTTTTTGTTTCTTCTATAGTGGAGACAGATATTGTTTTTTTTTTTTTTTTTTACTATTAAATGTTATGTTCAAATGAAAAAAACAACAAAAAAAAAAAAAAAATAAGGGATAACACAAGAATAAATTTAAAGAACAGGCTGTTTAATTATGTTTGTTGAAATGTTACACAATTATATTTTTTCTTAATAATAAAGATCATAAGATAATTAAATGTTAACTTCGTCCATTTTTAATTCTTTTTTTTTTCTTATTTGTTCATATTATTATGTTTTTCTAGCAAGCTACCCTTCAAAATAGAAGATTAAAAAAAGTTTTCATTTTGATTTATGTATTTTTGCTTATTTATTTTTATATTTTGCAGTTCTTTCACGTAAAACTAAGGAAATATTTCAAGAAAAAAGAAAAGAAAAACACAGTATTATCATAGCGGTTACTTAATGTATATATTTTAACTCCTTTTTTTTTTAATAAAAATATTACGTGGTATAAATAACAAAAGCATTTTTACCTTAAAAATATCTATCTTAAAAAAACTAGGTAAATGGGCGTAAATATGCTTACATATATAAATATATTTAAATTTTGTCATATAAATGTATATAAATATATGGATCCAAAGGGGCACGTAAAAGTCATATAAATATAATATAATATTATATATCTATCTATATATATATATATATATGTATATATATAATTTTTACTTTGTTCACTTGTTTGCTTTATTACTGCAGTTGTATAATTTAGACATACGCTTGTATTTTTTCAATAATCTCTTTTTACTTTTATTTTTTTCTAGTTTTCCATTATCTTCAATTAATTTTTCAGCTTTTTTAAAATTCCTTGCTTTGTATTCCTTGCTTGTAACAACACTTCAAAAAGTAAAAAAATATGGGAAAAGAAATATATATATATTAGGAATATAAAAATTAATATGTACATATAAATTAGGTTTTACAGAATGTTTATATTTCTGAACTGTTCATTTTTCTGAAGAGTTCATACTTCTGAATAGTTCACGTTTCTTAACACATTCACATTAATAATTACATTTACAGCTATGAACAGTACATTATGCATTATGATATTTTTCTTTTGCATTCGTACTTTTTTTCTGTGGATTTAACACATAAAACTACTTTTCCTTTCTTAAATCTAAGATTCATACCATCGTTCTTTACTAGGCCTAAGAAAAAAAAAAAAAAAAAAAAAAAGGAAAATAAAACATATATATATATATGTATATATAAATAAATGGAATGTTTGCCTATATTAAAACTGCGTGTACGTAAGTAATATACATAATTTTTATACCACTACTGGATGGTGTGTTTTTACAACTAATGTTATGAGGGTCACACAGGAAATACCCTTTTTTTCCGCTTTTTATTTTTTTAAGAAAGCAATTGTTCCTTTTGGTCAGTTCCCATACAAGTGCTTTACTAAGATTTGACTTTTGTTCAGGTGGGCAGTTCATTGTTAATTTCTAATAAATATAAGAACTGTATTTAAAATAACGTTAGTTAATTCGGCCAAAGAAAAAAAAAAAATTATGCAAATATATAAATATATATATATTACTTTTCCTGCTTTAGAAGTTTTTAAATCGAAGTGGCGGAAAAATAAGAAAAATGAATTCTGGGAAGTACTAATAATGAAACATTACACAAAACAGTAAAAAAGTTTTTAAAATAAATTTATAAATATTTTTTAAATAAAAAAAATAAAAAAAAAAAGGGAAAAAAACTGTACATAGTTTATTTTATTTTTCAGATAACATATGAGTGAATGATAAATATATAACATATGTTTATACATACATTGTATATATACATATATATATATATATATATATTCACGTGTAAGCATTGTGAAAATGAGGAGTCGTTATTTCTTACATATTAGCTCTTTTTTTTCAGACTTCTTTGTTCTTTCTTGTTCCTCTTTTTTTAAAAGCTTTTAGTTATAAACATAAAATATAAATGAGCTTTATTATTTAACAGTAAAAATTAACAAAATTCAACTTTTTCGCATTTTATTTTTTAAAAAGTATAACTGTTATTCGACTTCGAATTATGGAAATGTATACATATGTTCATACAAGTATGTACATGTATGTATATTCTTATGAACGTATAATTTTAAGTATATAACTGTAATCACTTATATCACTTAAAAGGAGTATACGAACAAAGAATATCAGATTGAACAGATTGTAATGTTGGAGTAATGGCACTCTAATTACATTTCGATTTAAAAATGAAAAAATAAAAATTAAATAAAAATAAAAAAAAACATGAAAATATTTGGTATTATATATTTTAAGGAGGAATTTTAAATGAACATAAGAGTATAGAAATATTTTTTCCACCTTAAAAGAGCTAGAAGGAGGGACAATAACTGTTTTTACCGTATATCATACATGTTACACGTATACCGATTTTATTTTACTATGTATTTGTTTATATACGGAAAAAATGCAAAATAGGGAAACAAATGTACGATATTCAACTATATTCACATGTGCACTAGACTTGGGTTATTATACGTTGTTCGTTGTTTATTGTCCCTTTTTAAACATTTTTATATATTTTTATATATTTTTATGTATTTTTACATATTTTTGTGTATATCTATATATTTCTTTGTATTTATATATTTTTATGTATTTTTACATATTTTTGTGTATATCTATATATTTCTTTGTATTTATATATTTTTATGTATTTTTACATATTTTTGTGTATATCTATATATTTCTTTGTATTTATATATTTTTATGTATTTTTACATATTTTTGTGTATATCTATATATTTCTTTGTATTTATATATTTTTATGTATATTTACATATTTTTGTGTATATCTATATATTTCTTTGTATTTATATATTTTTATGTATTTTTACACATTTTTTTGTGTATCTATATATTTATTTGTATATATATATTTTCATTTGTATTCATTTATTATTTTTTTTTATTGTTTTTTTTCTCCCATATCACGGAGCAGATCTTTTAACCTGTTAATAAAATATGCTTAATAATTTATATGTCATTATTTAGTCTATTAACATGTTTAATTAAGACAAATATTGATAATATGTACACAGAACATTTATTATTCGAATGTGTAAAAACTGGTAGCTTATTTTAAGCCCATGAAAAGGCAATGGTATTTTAAAGTAGTTTTCTTAATTATTATTCTTAATATATTTATATGTTCATGCGCTAAGAATAATTTTACGTATGATAAAAAAAAAAAAAAGAAAAAATGCAAAAAAGAATGGAAAAAAAATAAGAAATGACGTAATGAAAAAATGAAAAAAGAAAAGAAATAGCGTCAGTTTAAATTAAATTACATGTAAAATAATATACCACAATTCATGAAACTATTAATATATAAATTAAATATAATTATGTAAACATTTTATCTGTACAATTAAATATTTGATGGGTACATGAGTATTCTAACTCTATCTCCAAATGCCTTGGGAGGGATATGGGTTTTGAACCTTGCTCGTATTACCCCACTGTTTCCATGCGTTCTACAAACTTTTCCCCATATGCACTACAAATATAATAAAAAAAAAAAAAGAAAAAAAAAGAGTAAAATTAGTATACATATATATATATTACTTTCGCATGTAGTTTGACTCGTGAGTTTATTTTGTTTGTTTTTTTTTAATTTTATTTTATTTAATATTTTTTTTCATTCTTACTTTAATTTTCACTCCATTGTGATGTTTGTTCGTCCTATACACATACGCGATACGCTTTCCCACGTAGAATTGTGCATCCTTTTTTGTATGAACATTTCGTATGGATACTAAAGTGAAATTGGGGTGTTGGTTCCTTTGTGACCTAATATGGTTAACAAAAAAAAAAAAAAAAAAAAATTGCGCATATAATGTATGTACGGTAGTGTATTGATAAATAATTTCACTTTCGCTTTCTTTTGATATGTTTTCTTTTTGTTCTTCCTCCTCTTTTTCCTTTTTATCGTCTTTTAATTCATAAAACTAGTTATATCATAATTTCTTTTATGAAACTTTATTTTTGAAATAATGGCTTCTACGTTTAATTAACTGTTGTTAATATGTCCTACACATTGCGCATGTTCAGATCTTTTGAGGAGCAATGCAAAAGCCTGTGCTTTCATAATAAAAATGAGAGGACAGCTTTTTCCGATTAACTTAATATACACTTGTTTGAACGCTAGAATGCCATGTTTTTGAAAAGGGTTTTTTGTCATTTTCCCCCTATTTTTTTGTCCTTTTTTCTCTATTTTTTTGTCAATTTTTTTTAATTTTCCTTCCTTTCGCATTACCTTTTATATCCTAAGATAACTCCCTTTTCATATAATCGAACTGCCTGGAGTTTTTTTTTAGGAGTGTTCTTCTTCCTTATTGCTTTTTTCACTACTTTTTTAGCTACTTTTTTTTTCTTTTGAATTGCATTCTGTTTTTTATTCTTTCCTTTATCCATCTTGTCAATATCAGAGTAAAGTGTTATGTGTTATATTTGTAAGCGTACGTAAATTTAGTTTCTGTGCAAGATTAATTAAAAAGTTATATGCGTATAAGTATATATACATATAAATGTACGTACGTATGTATATAAATGTACGTACGTATGTATATAAATTTACGTACGTATGTATATACATATGTATTTTTTTTTAGCGTTCCCAAGCTTTGCGAAAGCTCTTCGAATAATTTACCTTAACTGCTAATTTAGGATTAATCCAGTTGGAATTTTGAATAACTTTAAAAGAAACTAGAGGCGATATATATAATGACAGCACTTATAATAAATGGTACCATATATATACATATATTTTTATTGAATAGTATTAATTTTATGCATGTACATATTTTTGTATACATACATATGTATATATATATATATATATTAAACTTTCGAACTTCATCAAATAACTTAAGGCCGATAAGTACAATATTCTCTTTAATTTAAGCAGTTTTACTAAACTAGTACGTTAATTTTTTTTTTTTTTTCATTTTTTGGGTAGAACCGGCTTAACACTATTTTTTTTACATAAAAGAGAAACAGTAATCTCACAACGAAGAATAATTTTTTTTTTTTTACTGCTGTGGTACTTACGATGTGAAATTAAGCTATATCTTTTCTTCTCTACATATTATTATGTAAGAGAGCAATAAAAAGATAATTTTTTTTGCTTTTTACATATATTTTTCACATAAGGCACTGCATGGTATACTGTAATAAAAGGGCGTTCGATACATTACCCCGTGTACGTATGTATGCGTAGATGTTTGAATAGGAATATAAGTAAGTGTATATAAGCATATATATATATATATTTTTTTTTTTTTTGTATAGGTGCGTACACTTTAACCTCCTGCGCACATAAAGGCGCTTAAAACATTGTTTCTACTTGTTACGATATAAGTAATGTTTATTATTTCATTATGTTATAATGCAATATGATATAATTTTATTTGTATATTTTGCAGTATAATTCTTTTTATATTTTTTTATATATAAAAAATATTTACATTTTATATTTACAAATTTTATATTTACATATTTTACATTTACATATTTTATATTTACATATTTTACATTTGCATATTTTACATTTGCATATTTTACATTTGCATATTTTATATTTGCATATTTTACATTTGCATATTTTACATTTGCATATTTTATATTTACATTTTTTGTATATATTTATTTAAAAAAAAAAATGTATTTTTCCAAATACTGAAATTGTTGAGGGTTTAGCTGATGAGTTGACATTTCCACTGCATACGCTTCTACATTTTATAAATGAACTTGGATTGTAGGTTTGAGAAAAATATATAAAACATATGGAGCTATGTTCCGTTGAAGATTTTTTCCAAAAAAAATATAAATTTAAGAAAGAGTAAAAAACGGAAAAAAGGAAAAACAAAAAGGAAAAAAAAAAAAGGAAAAAAAAAGGAAAAACAAAAAGGAAAAACAAAAAGGAAAAACAAAAAGGAAAAACAAAAAGGAAAAACAAAAAGGAAAAACAAAAAGGAAAAACAAAAAGGAAAAACAAAAAAGTATTATAACTGTTTTGGAAAACGTAAAAATATTCAAGAAAAACTTATTTTATATAATCATTTCATTTAAAAAAAGTACATGTGTACTAAATTAAAAATAAATTTAAATTTTCCATATTTTTTTATGAGTTCTTCGATACATTTTTGGTGTAAAAATTGTTTTCCTTTTAAAAGAATGTTTGTATGAGTTATTTTTAATATGCCATGATGAGATAAAAAAGGGGAAAAAATAAAAAATAAAAAAATACAAAAACACACCAAAAAATACATCAAAAAATGTGTTATATGGTATGCTATACAGTAAGTTATGCAGTATGTTATGCCATATGGTAAAAAAACAAAGAAATGGGGTGCACCAATTTAATAATACGCATGTACAGTTCCATCGTGTAACCGTGTGTAAACATATGAACAATAGAAAGATCAGAGGTCGCATGTAATAAACTGATTCGTGTCAGCAAAATGCGAAACATTCACTGGATTACATGATGTGATAATAATAATTACAGAGGGATGCATAAAAACGACGATGTAATAATAATGAATATAAAATGAAGGTTAAAGCACTTCCCAAATGATACACAAAATGGAGTTCTAAACTGTACACACAGATTTATAAATGTACATTTATATGTGTATATATGTGTATATATGTGTATATATGTGTATATATGTGTATATATGTGTATGTATATACATCGGATGAATCCCATATCACAACCGCTCGCACCTCATCATGATAAATTCATGAGAGTCTTCAAACTCCGTAAATTTGGCTTCGAATAAATTTTGGTTCAAGTTAAGAAAGGGGTTAGTAAAATAAGAATTAGGAGGTGTAAAAAAATTAAGTTTAAAATTATTATTTTGTAATTCGTCTAAAAATGACTTAATGCCATCTCTATTTTTTTTACATACATAGAAAAATATTCCTTGTTTTTTTAAAGTTTTATTTAATAAATAAACAAGTGATGGTACCATCGTCTTATCATATATTAAATCACTGCCAATAATAAAGTCATACATTAGAATTTTATTATTTTCTCTAACATATGTATCTTCATTAGTCCAGTCTATATTACAAACTTTTATCTTGCTTTTCCAGTTTGGGTCAACTTCATTAAGTAGAGGAGCATTTATATCTACATTGTATGAAATGTTACGTAGCGTAAAGTCGTTAACATCGCTAATAAGTAATTTGTTGGGACTGCTACTGTCAATACTGGCGTTTCTATCAGCGCTTATGCTAGAACTGTCAGTGTTGGCTTTGCTATATACGCCGCGAACATTCTTAAGGCCCGCATAGATGAACAACGAAATGCTTACTAATCCACAGCCTGCTCCAACTTCTAAAATGTTTTTATTAGCAAACAAATTATTTTCTTCATATAAGTCATATAACCATTTGCTTGTTATAATAGAGCATTCCCATATGTTAATGCCTGTAATATCACTACTGGCAATAGGGCTATTTAATAAATCTCCATAATAATTAAGTCCTATTTCTCTTATCTTTATTATAATATTCTTGTTATTAAGTTTTATTTTTTCGTTGATTTGTAATTCGTATATATATTCCTGAACAATTTTTGCCTCCTCATGTTTTGTTGTAAATCCGTTATATAATATACTATTTTTAATCTCCTTTTCCATTACTTTTGTTTTGTTTATACCGTATGTAGATACACACACATTAGATAATGTGTTATCCTTTCCATTCATTCGTTTGTACAAATATTCATCGTCGTTACTATCATGTATCTGCGTTTGATTATCCTCGAATAATGATGTACTAATTGATGATTCATTTTTTGTATAATTTAAATTATCTGTTTCTCTCTTTTCATTTTTATTCATACAAGAATCAACCTCTTCCTTCAGGTCGTAACTCTGTGGGTTATCTAGAACGCTAGATATGGGATGATTCAAAATTAGTTGTAATATATTTTCATCCTGCGCATTAAAGGCTTCTGATAATATATGTTTGTCGAAGGCATTTTTTGTCAATAAATCTATCTTATTCCTCTCTTTGTATAAACAGAGTTGTTCTCTCTGTTGTTCACTGTACCATTCCGCTGCTCCCACGTCGACGCCTACTCCTGATTCTGCTCCTGCATCTATTCCTACTTCTTTCCCTTTTTGAGTGTTCGTGCCATTCCTTTCATTAAAAATGCTGCTAAACACGTTTAAGGAGTGTATTTTCTTTTTAGTTTCCACATTTAGCCTATAATTTTCCTTCAAAATGCGATGATTTATTAAATGCTTGTTCATCAGATTTTCATAAAATTCATTCTTTCTTTTTTCAGTGGATAAATATTTATCTTTATTTAAGTAGTAGTCAAAAAGTAGTAACTCCTGTACTGCTGCATAATGTTTATTTTGAATTGCCCACAGTAAAGGGCTATTCCCGCTATTATTGTATTCATTGTAGTTACTTCCACATTCATATAGCAAAAACTTTATCATATCAATATTATTATTTGCACATGCAAAATGGACAAGGGTGTTGTTACTTTCGTCCTTTATGTTATTAATCGAATTTATATTTTCATTCTGCAAAATATTCTTTATTTCATCTATGTCGTTCGTTCTAACGCAGTAAAGCAGGTCTTCCGCTATGTTTACAGGAACGTTCAACGCTCCTTTTTGCGACTCGTATTGTGGATCTTTACCTATTACCCCTTTCATCTTGTTCACTTCTTTTTCACATTCAACGACAACACCCATTGGAAAAAAATATTTAGCAAAAAGAAGTATATACGCCTAGCGTTGTTATTAGATCTATGTTTTATTTATTTTTTTTTTTTTTACTTACATGGAAATAAGCTTAAAAAAGTATTTCCTCAAAAAAAAAAAAAAAAAAAAAAAAAAAATGTATATATACATATAAGCTGATGAGAAAATGTTGACTTTTACCTTCCCTTTTTACGTAATTGCAATTAATTATGAGGTTTACGGACTAAACAAATTTTTTTTTTTTTTTTAATTAAGTACGTAATTTACGTACAACTGTATGATTTAAAAGTTTCAAAAATAAAGCGTTTATAAACTTACTTAAAAAGTTTGCTCATTTGTTTGGATATACATGTAAAGAACATACTCATTTTACAGTCACGTCGTTTTTATTATGAGACAACAAAAAATTAGAACACTATTATTTAATTAAGCAAATTTGTTAACTTGAGCACTACATTACTATAATGAAAAAGTAAACCTAAATATTAGGAAAAGAGAAAAAAAAAGAAAGGGAAATGGAAAGGGAAGGGAAATAGAAAGGGAAATGGAAAGGGAAATGGAAAGGGAAATGGAAAGGGAAATGGAAAGATGAGAAGAGAAAAGAAAATTAGTTTATGCGGCGGAACAGCGCCATTTTTTTTTTTTATTTTCGTGCAGCATTTTAACTTATGCTCCGCAAAGTTTTATATGAAGGGAAGGGAAATAATGGCTACGATAAAAATAGATCGAGCTATAGTTTTTTGTAAAAAAAATAAAAAGGCACAAAGAAAAAGGTATGAAAAAAATGATGAAAATAGGGAATACCCGCGTTGATGGGCATGGGCATGCACGAATATATACGGATGTATTTAAAGAAAAAAAAAAAAAAAGGGCAAGAAATAGTTGGCAGCGTAGATATATAAAAAATACAGGCACAAGTTTAAAAAAATGAGCAAAAAATGGCCTAAACAGGTTGGGATAAATAAACAAAAAAAATATATTTAAATGAGTAATGGAACAAAAAAAAAAAAATAAAATAATAAAATAAAATAAAATAAAAAAAAAAAAATAAAATAAAATAAAATAAAAGTAATAGTAGTAGCGTTTGTAGTAAATAATAGTAATGCTTACGCGCTCCCCTAGAATATCTTGTGTTATAAATTTAATTGTTTATTAAAAAATTAAATTGGGCGCCTATATGTGTGTTCCAATATACATGTTACTTCTTCTTGAGATTTAATGAAAATTAAGGAAGGGAAGTAAAATTAACACTGCAAAAAATATTTTGTTATTTTTCCATTTTTCCGTTGTACTGTTCTGCTGTTTTGCCATTTAACTTTTTTCCGTATTATCATTTTTTTAATTTTTTGTGTAACAGTTGGAAAGAAATGAGAAAGAAAATTTTCCCATTTTTAAAATTCCAAACAAGCAGCTGTGAGGAAAAGGAAAACATGAACAACCCCCCCTGTCCTTTTGAAGGACCGAATGGAAATAATAACGATGCAGTTTTGGACATAATAAAAAAGATACCCATAAATCCTTTTATCGATAGTAATGAAAATTTAAATAAATATAAATATGGTGTGGAAAAGAAAGGTATCGAAAGATATACAGGTATACAAGTATATGAAGAAGAAGATGAAAAAGACCATAAAAAGAAACAGCCATTTGATTATCCATTTCCAGTTAGTAAACATGTTATATTTGAAAAAAATAAAGTAAATAAATCAGATGACCGTATAAATATAAATTATAGTAATATATCCACTGACCTATATCCAGAAGAGGGATATAAAACCCCCAATAGAAAAAAGCATTTCTCATCAGAATGGGAAATATTATTAGCACATAATCATGGATTATATAATTTTAAAAGTACGGATAATAATGTTATAGTAAATAAAGATATGTATGCTTTAAATACAGAAAATGATATTAGAAATAAATTAAATTTATATATAGAAAGAATAAATGTAGATAATCCAAATGATGCTTGTAAATATTTAGCAATAGAAGAATATAAATGTTTATTAACTCATTCATTTCATATGAACCCAGATATCAGTAATCAAAAATGCGTCAAATGGTTTAATGAATATATGCAATGTAAATGGGATGAACATAAACTAAATTATGGTTATAATTATATTGAAAATAGGAGACACAAAAAGTCCAAAGCGTACATTGCGGCGCCGGATTATCAGTACTCTTAAAATATTGAAAGGAAAGGGGAAGGGGAAGGGGAAGGAAAAGAGAAAAGGGAAAAGGAAAAGGAAAAGAGAAAAGGAAAAGGAAAAGAGAAAAGGGAAAAGCGAAAGGAAAAGAAAAAGAAAAAGAAAAAGAAAAAAAAGTTCCAACCATATTTGGATAATAAATCACAACAATAAAGGGGGGAATGCGTTGCGTGTACATATATATATATATATATATATATATATATATATATATATAAGTGCTAATACTTTCATATATAAACATATGTACACATGGGCAGTCGCCCATATGAACAGCACAGATAAAGCAGTCTGTTAAAAAAATAAACCGTGCTAAATTTGTCTTTGACAAACGATAACACCAGTTGGGGGGCTTGTTCTTTCATTTTACACATTGCCCATTATTTGTGTGTATATATATATATGCATACCTGTGCTATAATTTGCGCCGCTCCTATTTGCCTTTTTTTAATTACATATGGGGTAAAAACAAAGAAGCCGAATTTGGCGCAAAACAGAATGAGCTTTTCCCATTTTTTAGTAATACATTTTAGAGGTGAACCATAATATTTTATTTTTTATTTTTTTTTTTAAATTTTGAATCATTAATTCGTTATTAAAACGCATGCATTATGTTTACGTATAAAATGAAATTGTAAAATTCGACTTGGTTTACAGGCTTAAAACGTTATATATAGAATAAATATTTTCCACATGAAAATTTTTTCTATGTTAAACGTCGTTCCTTTCAGAAATAATGTATGAATGTATGTGTGTACATAAATGAATGTATATATATATATTATATATTATATATATATATATATATATATGCATATGTATATACGATCATAAGAATTTTTGTGAATAGGTATATACGTACGTAAACGTGTACATGTAATTTGTAATTGTACAAGTTTTCAGTGGAGCTGTGGTTTCTGCCATTTGGTAAAAAGTCAGACAAGTAGCAGCTAAGACCATTTTCACTGAACTTGCGGGTAGTGTGTGAGAAATTATAAACAGAAAATTTTAAAAGGATGAATAAAACATAAATTTTTGATTATATACAAAATTATATCTCTTTGTACTGAACAGTAACTTAAAATTTGAAGTGATAACTATTTTATTTTTATGTACATAATTTTTTTTTTTTTTTTTTGTTAACTTTCTCTTAACACAGGTAGCCAAAATGAAATAAAAACATTACTGCAGTTTGGTACATTGAATAACAACTATTTTTTTTTTTTTTTTTCTTATTTTTTCACTGAAATGTAAGTAAAGAAATTTCAATCTTTCACCAATATATCTATGTATGCATGTATATGCATATAACAAAAAAATTTTAAGAGAGGGGGGGTGTTCATTTATGTGCAAATTTTACCGCAGTATTAAACATGTAAAAACATGCATACATACATGCATACATACATGCGTACATATATGCGTACATATATGCGTACATATATGCGTACATATATGCGTACATATATGCGTACACATAGACATACATATATGCACATATATATATATACTCATTTATTATGTTACGTAAAAAACAGGAAAAAAGTTGTTAAAACCTGTCTGCCGTTCTGTAAATATAAACATGTGAAACCCATGTGGGTAAAAAACAAAAAAAAAAAAATAAAAAAAAAAATAAAAAAAGCGAAACAAAAAGCAAAAAAAAAGGGAAAACAAAAGGAACTGTTTTTTTGCTAAGCTTCTGCTTTTACATGCGCCTTATTATTACATGTGCGTAAAATAATACACAGGATAGATATTGCTTGTGATATAAAATGTTCGCTTTTCTCTTTCACACAAAATTAAAAGAATATATAATAAGATATGAGAGTCTCTGCGTTAAGTAGTGTGAAATGCTTATGAAAATTAAATCACAGATTATAATCATTGCACATATAAAAATCCTCAATTGCTCAAGACTTTTTCTTAATTTTTTCTAAATTTTTCTTAATTTTTTCTAAATTTTTCTTAATTTTTTCTAAATTTTTCTTAATTTTTTCTAAATTTTTCTTAATTTTTTCTAAATTTTACTTAATTTTTTCTGAATTTTACTTAATTTTTTCTGAATTTTACTTAATTTTTTCTAAATTTTACTTAATTTTTTCTAAATTTTACTTAATTTCTTTTTTTTTTTTTTGAACTTTTTCGTACATTATTTTTATTACATTATATTTTATTTTATTTATATTTATTTTATTTATATTTATTTTATTTATACTTATTTTATTTATACTTATTTTATTTATACTTATTTTATTTATACTTATTTTATTTTTTGCTTTTTTAGTGATGGCGCCAGTTTTTTCTTCATTAACTTTTATGTGGAGGCACGTATAAGGGCTTAATACTTTCCTCACTAACAATTTTATAAATTGACAATGATTACAGAACTGCTTGTTCCTTCCTTGTGTTTTAATTATGTTAATAAATATTTTAACAACCCACTAATTTTACTTAACATATCAACTGATTTTTTCATGTTTATCCTCTTTTTTTTCGATGTCTTTTTCAAGAACAAATGCAGAATTAAATATGAATATAATATTCTCTATATTTTCCTTTTTTTTTTTTTTTTTTTTTTTTTTTGTTAAAACTTTAAATTTCCCGAATTTTTTAAACTTAATTTTTTTTTCAAACGTAATTTATAATTACGTCATTAAGGGAATACATATTGAATCCTTTTATTTTCAATTAGTTTTTATATATAAATATAAATTACATTATATATGTAACCTTTTTTTTTTTTTTTTTTTTTTTTTAATAACATTTTGTCTTAAGTGCATCATTTTTATTGTAGCACCTGGGAAAATGTTCACATATATATATTTTTTTTTTTCATTGCTTTTTTTGATGTAACATTTGTATATCACTTCTTTACAACTGTCTTATTGGTATATATATTTTTTTTTTTAATGTAATTATCCATTTACACTTCTTTGAGGAGAAAGCAGCGCAGCTCTTTTGTATAATTTATGTGACCTACATATATGTACAAGTGTGTATATATATGTACAAGTGTATATATATGTACAAGTGTGTATATATATGTACAAGTGTATATATATAAGTACAAGTGTATATATATATATAAGTACAAGTGTATATATACTACCTGTTTAATGTCATATTTTATCATGTGCACATTTATGGTTGCGAACTTTTTTTATGCACATTCCTGAAGTGACATTTTGTGTATGTATATTTATCAATTTCTTTGCCAACGAATTTGTTATTTTATTATTATTTTTTTTTTTTATATTAATATTATTTTTAATTATATTCATACATTTACATTCGATATTGTGAAAATGGAAATATTCAATCAAACATTTAATAATATAGTTTAGCATTTTAAACTATTTAAAACACACATCATATATGCAAAAATATATACATTTATGTCCATTGTATCAGAGCGTAATTAGCAAATAAATAACACAAAATTAAAAGGTGAGCGCAATTTAAACAGGTGTCGATCAAAGCGTAGTGTGGTTGATGGAAATGCAAAAGTAAAAAAAAAAAAAAAAAAAAAAAAAAATATATATATATATATGTATATATATGTATATATGCATATATATGTATATATGTACATATATGTATATATGTGTATATATGTACATATATGTATATATGCGCACACATACATACTTACAAAGGGGGTAGAGGAAAATAAAGAGCCTTATTCCAACCAAATGGAGGGAGTTAATGAAAAAAATCACATAATAGACAAGAATAAAGTAGAGAGTGCGAACAAGTACAT
The DNA here is from genome assembly GCF_900090045.1 of Plasmodium malariae. Taxonomy (NCBI): domain Eukaryota; phylum Apicomplexa; class Aconoidasida; order Haemosporida; family Plasmodiidae; genus Plasmodium; species Plasmodium malariae. Next base: position 2,057,451 of record NC_041783.1, read on the forward strand.
ATATACAAAATTCCCGGCTTTTGATACGCACAAAAAAATAAAAGATTATAACAAAAAGATATCGGAGCTTGTTTTGGAGAATGGGAAATTAAAAAGATATATGAAAAATATAGAGAAGAGAATAATAGAAGAAAATGATAATTTTAATACAAATTTTAGCAATTATGAAATAGCTATATGTAAAGCCCTTCGTCTAGGATATTCATGTATATATTTATGTTGTGCATTAAGTAAAGTAATAAATAAAAGTAAAAAATTTGTGTTCACAGAATTACTTAGACGAAGGGATAAATTTAAGAACAATTTAATAAGGTCTTATATTCACAAAAACTCTTTTGATAAGTTATTTATAAATAGTTTGTTCATAAAAATAGATAATATATATGAAAAAAATAAAAATTTTTTTACGTCAACTGTGGTTGCACTGATAAAAAGGAAGATGAAATGTATTTTTAAAATGTTTATGAATAAAATTTTAGAATTAACAAATCAGGAGCAAATTTTTCCTAATAATAAATTAGTACAATATGTATGTCATATGAACTCTAATCAGTCAAATGTGAGCACAGTTGAAAAGAGGGATCTAACATTAGGTTTAGTAAAATTAATGGATATTTTAAGAATTCACGCATATGCAATTCTTAAATATAGTTTCACAAAGATTCAAAAAAAGGATGCAAACAATTTATTTGCAAAAGGAAGAAGTAGTAAAAGTTTTACATGTACGAGTGAACAGAGTAACAATTTAGTGATACTTGATAGGGACCGAATTAACGAAGAATGGAAAAAGGACAGAATGGAAAAGGAAAATGCAGTAGAGAAATTTAATGGGGGTAAAGCCAATTACTATAAGGAAAATGATGAATGTGATGAAAATAGTAAATATGCTGAAAAAGGAGTGGAAGAAAAAAACAAAGTAGTTAGCCATGTCAGCAGTATCTGTAATAGAGATACAAGAAGAATCTTTCCTAATAACAATAATCTTGAAAAAAAGGAAAAAGTAGAATTTGCACACGGGAAAAATCATTTATTATTGGATAAACAAAATGGGAGATACAACTTGCATGATGCATATTTTAACTTCGAGCAAGACAACCCAAGTGTGCGTAGTCACTTACCTCACCCGAAGGAAGTATACAATTATTTGTATTATAAAGAATTAAAAAAATTAAAAAAAAGTACTCCTGATAATTTCTTGAATAATGATGAAAGTACTGATTTTGAGGACTACTTACAATGTGTAGAAAAAAATGGTGAAGTGTGTTATTTGGACGATTCTTTAATGGAAAAATTTTTTTTTAAGAGGCAGTCTACAAGAAACACATCAGATGAAGACACATTAAATGGCAATATTGAAGATAATGGTATCGAAAGTTACAAATACAAAGAAAAAAATATAAATAAAAATAATTTGATATTTGATTATACAGAGACGAAGGAAAGCAAAAAGAATAATACTGAACTTTTCCTCAATAGAGTGTCATCATTTTCCAACTCGTATAAATTAAATTTTATAGACAAAAAGAATTTGCATGAAGATAATTTCATTAATCCTCCTTTGTTATATGAAAATAAAAAAATAGCTCAAAGGGAGAATCAATCGAATGAGGAAAAATTAAATGAAGGAAAAAAAAAAAAAAAAAAAATTAATTTTTATGAACAAATTGAGCTGAAATCAGAGTGTTCAGAAAATTTGATCAACATTCTGGATAATAGCAAAAAAGAGGGGTATCAAAAAGATGAAAATATCCTGAACAGTTCATTTAAAAAAAAGAATAATATGAAGTTAAGTGATGGATTGATGAGGGATAATATACACCTTGACAATATAATATCTTGCAAAGATAATTACGAAAAAAGGGTTGAACAAATATATGGAAAAGAAAATATGGGTGATGATTATTATAATTACAATTGCGATTACGAATATGATGTTGAAGATTATAAAAGTGATAATAGTATAAAAAGAAAAATTTCACTTCATGACTTTGAAGAAAAATTTAGGAGTATGATGTATCAGTTGAGCACAGATAATGAGGAAAATGAAGATACTGAAAGTAAGGAAAAAGAAAATTTGTACATTGACAGAATTCAGAATATGCAAAGAGGATTACACAAAATAAAAGAAAAAAATTTTTTATGTCTAGTAGGTGAAGGCCCACCAGATGTTTTGGAAATAAATTCCAATGGGAAATATAGTTTTATTGATGTGGATGAAAAAGAAGTAAAAGGGGTGGATTCAAATGGTAAGAATAATAGGATACTTTGCGCTATCAGGAAGTACTGACAAGTTCGCGGAGAATGCACATATATGTATATATATGTATATGGACAAAACATTTTTGCAGGTTATTTACAAAAACGTTGTTCTATTTTTCATTCAACCATATTACGTTCGTGAAATGTAGGATATATACCCCATGATATTACAAAGCAAATGCAATTTTTAGACAAATGAACGAAGTAAAAATGAGGAAAGAGGGGGGGGGGGGTAGAAATTTTTTTTTTAGCTTCACATTATATATATGTGTATACTCACATAATACACTTGATTGTGTGTGTACATTTTAATTTATGTTAATTCTAAGAAGTTTTTATTCATCTGTTTTTGTGAATAGACAAATTGATATCCCATAAGATGTTACTCATGTAATGTATATCCTTTTTAAAAATACTATTTTCCTTTTTGCACGTATTACTCGTTTATGAGTTTTGTTCTTTTTTTTTTTAAAATACCTATACGTTTTGTTATTCTGCTCATTTTATTTGGTCCTTTTACCGCGTAATATAGTTGTTATTTGGCGTGTTTATGTAGGGGTTATTGTGTGTGTAAATGTGTAACAGTTTGAATGGGCGCTCCTTCAAAATGCCCTTTTTTACAAAACTAAGTAAGCGATCCACCGCTTTGCAATTCTGTACCTGCAATAATAGCAATAATAATAGCAACAATAATAGCAATAATAATAGCAACAATAATAGCAATAATAATAGCAATAATAATAGCAACAATAATAGCAATAATAATAGCAACAATAATAGCAATAATAATAGCAACAATAATAGCAACAATAATGATAATAAAAAAAAAAAAAAAAAAAAAGCTGTAATTTTAATTATGATTGATGTAATTTATTTATAAAAAAAGTTTAGCTCTTTTAAAAAAAAAGATAATATTTACGAAAATTTCAAGGTGAGGAAGAGCGCATGAAAATGGTACCATAATTTGAGCATATGGATCTTAAAGGTGCAAAAAAAAAAAAAAAAAAAAAAAAAAAATATTACCGTGTGTGAATAAAGAGTTTTTCAGGATGGGTATATGAGGCAATATGTGATAAAAGAGGAAAAAGAAAAACTCAATATAGAGCAAAAAAGGAAATATAACAATTTAAAGCAAAATAAAGCAAAATAAAGCAAAACAAAGCAAAACAAAGCAAAATAAAGCAAAATAATGCAAAATAAAGCAAAACAAAGCAAAATAAAGCAAAAACAAAGGGCAATAAAGCAATACATATCACAGTAAAGTTGTAACATGTAAATATTTCACAAATATTAAGCCAATTAAGTAAACAGTAAAGTAAAAGATGCCCCTTTTAACAGTTATAGTTTTCGTAATTTCTTCGCTTGTCAACGTGTGTAGCTGCTTTTTTTTTTTGAGGGAAAAAAAATAAGAGGAAGTCACTGCATAACAGCTAAGTCGAATAGTACAACGAGGTCAATGAGGAAATTGTTTTTTAATTTAAATAAAAGTGTAAAGGTAGTAAATAGCAATTTATATGACGAGTTAAGTAGTATTAATAAAGTTCAAAAGGAAAAATTGGAAAAGAGAGCATGTAGCGCATTTAGTAATAATAACACAGCAAGAGGAAATAAATTATTTTGCTCCTTTGCAATAAGTAGAGATGGAAAAGAGATTGATCATACAGTTGAGGGTATATCATTTACTATTCATGATAACAGTAGTATTTATAAAGAAGGGACAAGTCATGTGCCCATTGTGTTAATTCATGGGTGTTATGGAAGTAAGAAAAATTTCTTCTTTTTTAGTAAGATGCTAAAATCAAATAAAATAATAAGTTTAGATTTACGAAATCATGGTAATTCTAAACATACAGATACAATGAAATATGAGGATATGGAAATAGATATTCTAAATATTTTACAACGACTTAAAATAAGAAAATGTTGTTTAGTTGGTTTTAGTTTAGGTGGAAAATTATCTATGTATTGTGCTCTTAAGAATAGTACTTTATTTTCTCATTTAGTAATAATGGATATATTACCTTTTAATTATAACAATAGTAATAATATAATACAAGTAAAATTACCATATAATGTTACACAAATGACTACTATTCTGTATGATATAAAAATGAATAAAAAACCCAAAAATAAGAATGAATTTTTATATTATTTAAAAGAAATGGTACCAACTATTTCAGACACTTTCGCTCAATTTTTATGTATGTCATTAAGTGATAATAAAGACAAAAATAAATTAACATGGAAAATAAATGTACAAACTATATATAATGAATTATCACATCTTATGTCTTTCCCTCTTTGTTCAGATAAATATACATATACTAATCCTTGTAGTTTTATTATAGGAAAGAAATCAGACTTAGCTTTTACAATACCCCAATATGACCATATTATAAATTCTTTTTTCCCTTCTTCTCAGCATTTTATTTTAGAACATTCTTCACATACAGTATATATAGATGAAGCCCAGCAGTGTGCCGATATCATTAACAATACTTTATGCTTATAACTTTTAATCAATGCGCTAAGCGATGAATAAGGCGATGCATCAAGCGATGCATCAAGCGATGCTTCTTTTTTTCTTCTTTCCTGTTTTGAATATAAATGAGTGGTAGCTAACGCTTGAGAAATGAGGGTTTATTATGTAGAAGTTTTTTCGAGTTTAAACAATTTTGAGTTGTTTTGCATTTGATGTTGTGTCTATGTACTATGTGGTGATTTGCATACATACATAGATACATACATATATATATATATATATATATATATATATATATATATATATATATATATATATATATATATATATATATATGTGTATTTTTTTTTTTTTTTTTCGAAGTTAACACAATAGGCTATGTGTCTACCTTTGTCATTGTCGAGTCTATGTCTATCTATGTAGGTATGCATACTTAACTGTTGATCTATATTAAACAGATTCGTGCTTATTAATATGCGCACCATCCAATATATGCCTTTTTTTTTAACCCCCCCTTGCGGTATTACCATTGCTTTCCTTACGACGCACTATAAGTTGGCTCAAGGATTAATATGGTCATACAAATGTTATGTGTATTTACATATATATCTGTATTTACATACATATCTGTATTTACATACATATCTGTATTTACATACATATGTGTGGGTAGTGCCCTTATTATGTCCTCTAAATACGCTAAAAGGAAAAAGAAAAAGAAAATGGTCCCCGAAGACATGAACGAACGAACCATAGAAGAGTTAGCTTTTTCTTAGTTCGTACTTGGAACATTTTTGCCTTAAACAGAAGGTGTACATATATATAGCATATGTTTATGCGTGCGCGTATGTGTATGTATATATATGTATATTTGTACTTGTATGTGCATATGTATGTATATGTGCATGCATGCATGCATCTATCCATGCCCACCCCATGAAACGTACAGATAAAAAAGGCGTACGATTCACCTGAGATGCGTAGGCCGAATGAAGCAAAAAATGTAGACTAATTCGGAGTAATGTTTTGAACAGTTTTTATGATTATTTCTGCTTTTGTGTTTATATAGTTAAAGAAAAGGAATAAAAAAAAAAAAAAAATAATAAATGCCAAATAACAAAATGTACGTGAAAACAATATAAATAGATAAAATATATAGAGATATTGCATGGAAACATATATGCATATGTATATTTTTGTGCATATACATATGTGTATATGCTCGTAACGAATTAGAGGAATTCATTGAACAATAAACAAGTGTATATATATATATATATATATATATATATATATATATGTATACTTATTTATATATATATACAATATAACAAACATTCACAATGGCATAGGATAAAAAAGTGAAAAATTTCTGACTGTGCATAAAATATTAAAATTTTACTTAATATTTTATGCACTGTTAGTTACAAATGAATTATAAATTAATTATGGGTTAATTATAAATTAATTATTCGTTAATTATAAATTAATTATTCGTTAATTATAAATTAATTATTCGTTAATTATTACTGAACTGTATGTGATTTTTTTTTTTTTTTTTTTTTTTTTCTGATTAAACGTTTTTGCATTTAAAAATAAAATAAATTGAAATAACTAATTTCTTTTAGTTTTTATATTTGAACATTGCATGAATAATGCTGATGAGACAGGACAATATATATCAGCTCTGATATACAGCTGATCAGGATGTTTTCATTTTGTGCATATAATTTTTTATGATTTCTGTTTGTGCAACTTCTAATGAGTGTAAATTTGTGTGTACGTTGGTAAATCTGTAATATTGTGTGTGACAGGGGAAACCGTTTAACATCTAGCTGAATGATGACTTGTTCGTGTGTGTTGTCTATTTGTGTGCATAAACACTTCGTTGCATTTACACGCAACGTGGAGTATATGTGCATGTGTGCGTATTAAATATTAGAGTAACATATGCCTCAAATATGAACGGCCGTACATATATTAGCACAATAAGTGCCTCAAAGTAGGTGAGGGTATATACATACATTAATGCACTAATGAGAAAGCGTCTGCATATGCCTCTACACATTTCTCAAAGGGATGTTACTGTTGTTACAGTTAACGTTGTTGTTACTGCTCAGGTTATTCTTACCGCTTAAATTACCGCTTAAATTACCGCTTAAATTGCCGCTTAATTCTCCGTTTAAATTTTCGCTTAAATTGCCGCTAAAATTTTCGCTTAAATTGGCGCTAAAATTGTTTGCGCTTAAGTTACTGTTGAAGTTACCAGTAAAATTTCCCCTATTGTTACTGCTGTTGTTGGTATTATTATGATTATCATTCACTGTAGACGTGTTAAAGGGTAAGTTGTTTTCATCGGCCGGAATATTCGTCTTCGCTTTTCTTGTGTTTTTTCCAAAGATGGTTTGTCCCTTTACTTTTGATAAGCGAACTTTAATTGCCCAAAATTTAGATTTATAAAAACCATGTGTTTTCGCTGAAAATGATTTATAATATCTTTTTCCATTGTCATACCAGGAGGCAATCCAACTTCTCTTATCCCAATATACACCTGCTACATCACATTTGAGGTCTTCTGGATTTTCTAAATTTGGTCCTTCCTTATCAGACAATTCAAGTAGGTATTCAAATTCACTTTCATTTTTTATTATTTTATTATTATTTCTATTTAATGTGCTATTTTTTTTGTTTATTTTTTTTTCTGTGCTCTTAACGTATGTTGAGCTTTTTTTGCCTTGTTTTTTTTTCTTCGTCCCTAGATTTGCATTCGAAAAATTGCCATGCATGTCTTGTCCATTGGTGTAGTTCAACAAGCTATTATTGCTTCCATTATTGCTTCCATTATTGCTGTCGTTATTGCTTCCATTATTGCTTCCATTATTGCTTCCATTATTGCTTCCATTATTGCTTCCATTATTGCTTCCATTATTGCTTCCATTATTGCTTCCATTATTGCTTCCATTATTGCTTCCATTATTGCTGTCGTTATTGTCATTGCTTCCAATGTTGTTACTTCTAACACGATTACCATTATTGTTATTACCTTTTCCATTGTATCTTCCGCTATTCTTACCAATACTCTTGCTGATTGTCTTTCCGGTTCCGGTACTTCCAATTGGAATGTTCATACCTTCGTTTTTTATGGGATGGACTAAATTACAGTTCACAGACGAGCTGTTATTGTTAAGAGATAATATGTTGTTAGTGCTGGTTGACATAAGGCCATAATGATTTGGATGAAAATAGAGTTGATTCTTGAACTTATTGCTGGCATTACTACTACTGTTGTTATGAGTGTAATTACCACTGCCGTTGTGATGACTGCTGCTATTCTTATTACTACCATATATATGCAAGAGATCTAAAGCGTCTTTCGAAATTATGTTGTTCATGCTACTGCTACTACTACTATTACTACTACCATCTATGTGCATCCTGGAACAACTGTCCTTTTCATAATTCATAATACTTCCCTCTTCTTGCAAATAATTTGTTGAATTTGTATGATTATAAATTATACTGTCATCATTAGAGATGTAATCACTAGGCGTTGTTGTATTGAGAATTATTATTCCTTTTTCGTTTTTGCTTCTAGGTCGTTTTATACATTTATCACAATTAAAATAATCGTCATCATCTAACATATTTTTAGAATAGTTATCGTTCAAACTATGATTTTTCATAGCGTTCATATGATTCATATGTTTACAATTACTTTTACAATGTAAAGACATGTTTCTTTCCATGGTATCCATTACATAGTTATTTAATTTTTTTATTTTTTCTTCATTCTGACTAGTAATATTTGAATTAAAATATTTATCACAGCTACTGTTTTCACTCCCTTTCTTGTTATTATTACTTGGATGAATATTGTATACATTTTTTGGACCACTTGGATTTATGACTACTGTTTTGTTTTTTTCATTATTATTATTATTATAATATAACCTTACATCGTCATATTTTTGAAAATTGCACTTTACCTCATTAGTATTTGTATGTCCATTATTCATCCACAAATTCATTGCATGAGGGAAATCGTTACTTAGTTTACAACACAAATCATCTAGCTTTACACATACTGTATATATAGTATCAAACCATTGCATGTACTTATCATTTGTATAACATATACTATTATAATTCGGAATGTCCTTTACGTTATTTAGTTCCTCTATGTTGTTCACCTCATCAGTGTACGCATTGTTCAGTTCCTCTATGTTATTCAGTTCCTCTATGTTATTCAGTTCCTCTATGTTATTCAGTTCCTCTATGTTATTCAGTTCCTCTATGTTATTCAGCTCCTCTATGTTCTTCAGTTCTTCTATGTTCTTCAGTTCTTCTATGTTCTTCAGTTCCTCTATGTTATTCAGCTCCTCTATGTTATTCAGTTCTTCTATGTTCTTCAGTTCGGTTATATTGTTCAGTTCGCTACCGTAAGTATCATTCAGTTCAGTCATATCGTTCACCCCTTCGTCGTTCATGTTCAGTCGGACGTTTGCACTGTTTCCACTATTCGCACTGTTCTCACCACTGCTCATCTGTTGCATATCCGCATTTACAAGTAAATTCTGCCTGTTCATGTTTCTCATTACATTTTGGGAGTTCACGGTACTCCTTAGGTTTCCTTTGATCCTAGCATCTATTAAATTATGACCATTCATACTGCTAGCCAAATTGTCATCATTTAAACTGCTATCCAAATTATCATCGTTTAGACTGCTAGCCAAATTGTTATCATTCGTACCGCTAGACAAATTATGACAACACATCATGTGTTGATTTTCCCTATCGTCGAATGTTATTTCTTTACTACCATCATCCATAACACGAATAATATTCTCTTCATCTATTTTATTTATTAACATATCCTTATTCAACATATCAACATTCTCTTTGTATATGCCACTGATAATTGTATCTTCACTTAAATTCTTCATAATTATTTCTTTACTCAATTTACTCATATTATTCATTAACTTCTCTTCTGTCATATCATGCATTACCGTTTCTTCACTCTGTTTTCTTTCCATAAAATCTCTATTCATCAAATCAGAACAACTAACGCTATGTGGGTCAGCCATTACAGTGTCGGCAATTATGGTATCCCCATTTATGGTATCTCCATTTGTGGTATCTCCAATTACTATCTCATCGCTTACTTCCTTTCTTAGGACTCCTTTGCTTATATACACTTCATGCCCGTTGTTCATAAGGCTGTTATCGTTCATGTAATAATCACATTGATCCTTATTGTCACACTGCGGGTTAATGGCGTGGCCGGCAGTAACTACGCAGTTGGACGGATTTACACAGTTGGGCAAATTGTTATTATCCAGATCACTCTCCCCCTGCACATTTTTCGGGTTGCTTTGTTCATTAACAAAGTTTGGATCATTTTCAAAAGATTCATTTAAGCATAGTGAGATGAGATTGTTCTTCTCCTCTGTGCCTTTATAACGTGCATTCAGACTAAACATTTCTTCGTTATCGTTGATGTGTGCGAGTTCGTTAAAAATTTTCTGCGGGCTTCTAAACATATTGGTCGTATTGGCAGTGTGAGCAGTGTTAGAAGTATTGGCTGTGTTAGAAGTATTGGCTGTGTTAGAAGTATTGGCTGTGTTAGAAATAGTGGCCGTGTTAGAAGTATTGGCCGTGTTAGAAGTATTGGCCGTGTTAGAAGTAGTGGCCGTGTTAGAAGTAGTGGCCGTGTTAGAAGTAGTGGCCGTGTTAGAAGTGGTGGCCGTGTTAGAAGTGGTGGCCGTGTTAGAAGTGGTGGCCGTGTTAGAAGTAGTGGTCGTGTTAGCGATATTATTACTACTGCTTCTAACACTACTTGAGAACGTTTCACCCACGTTTATGTTACTGTGAGTGTAAGAGTTTAAATCTTTCTGAGAGCTATTCACCTGCTTCTTATTCAGTATGTCACTATAATTCAAGTTATACACAAGCGTTTCAAAATTAGTGGAACAATTACTTTTATAAAAAATATCTCCGTTTTCATAAACTTTTTTTTCATTTTTAAAATTTTTTTTTTCATTATTTTCCGTATCAGAATATTCGTGGTTGTTATGTAAAATTAACGTAGTACATTCGTCAATCGCATTTTCAAAAATAATTTTAGGTCCTTGATCCTTTTCTAGATTCATGTTTTCTTTTTTCAAAAAAACAATAGTATTTCTAGAATCTTGGAAGTGCTCATTCTGACCATCATTTGTGTCTTCGTTTGGATCGTTAAAAGTGGTACATGCACCAGAATCAGAAATAGTAGCAAATACGTCGTTACTTGTCCCTTCTACTAATGTGTTTTCTTTATTATTCATTTCTGAATTGTGCACATGTGCATTTGTGCATAATACATTATATGAATGGATATCATTTGTATTTTTTTTATTATTTCTTGCCAATATGCTCACATGACTCTGTATGGCTACATTTTTGTTATCAGGTAGGATCTTATTATTCTTTAGTTCATAACTATTATTTAAAATGATATTATTATTACTACTGCTACTGATACTAGTACTATTACTCTTATTACTATTACCATTACCACTACTATTATTATTATAATTACTACTATTGCTATTATTATTATCACTACTATTATTAATATTATCACTACTATTGCTATTATTATTACTACTATTGCTATTATTATTACTACCATTGCTATTATTATTACTACTATTGCTATTATTATTACTACTATTGCTATTATTATTACTACTATTGCTATTATTATTACTACTACTATTATTATTATTATTTCCATTATGAACAGAAATGCACTTTTTTTTCCTATCTAAGAAATTCATTTTTTCCTGAGTATTTTCCCTCTTCTTAGGTGTACTTGAAGGGACAACACTCTTTGTTAGCATTATATCTTTATTTGTACTACCACAAGTACTATGAATGATACTATTATTTTTACTGTAATTATTACTATCTTCACTACTACTATTTAAGTTTAAGCAATATATTCCTCCTTCTTCATCAATAGGTGGTGGTATTATATCATTCGGTGTGGTAAACTTATCATCAGAGTCATCTGGAAAAAAAGTACAGCATTCCTCCCTAGTTCCTATTACTGCTTCACCAATATTTATACTCAAACTCGGTTCTACTTCTACTTCTACAGAAGTTTCCCTGTGTTTATTATTAACACAAGGAGGACCCTGTTCTTTATATATTGTATCATCCTCTGTGTAATCATTTTTGCATGTGTTATGTATGTCATCATTTGGTAATTCATATGTACCGTACAGGATATTTGCGTTTTGTTTTCCACATGTATCATACACCATATTTTCATTTTGTTTATTTTTTAAAACAGGTACAGTATTATTATCATTATTGCTCCTATTCTGATAATCTTCACTTTTAGTAGACACTTCTATATTAGCAAATTCATGTACTCTCTCCTGATTTATTTCTTCCACTCTTGCATTCTTAAAAAGTGTGTAATTGTTTACATCAATAGGATTGACACTTACTGAAATACTGTGCTGCAAATTAACTGCATCTGTTTTAAACATATCAAATCTGTCTTGGTGTTCTAACTTTAATAAATTGCTTTTTTTTTCATAATTCGTTGAAACATCCCTGCCGCGTTCGCTTCCAAATTCGCTTCCAAATTCGCTTCCATATTCGCTCCCATTTCTGTTATTTATGCCAACACTCTGCGGGCAGCCACTTCTATCCTTTGTATCATCTACACAATTCGAACCAGTTGGGCTGGTATTATTCTTGTCATTGTTATCACAATTGACGTAATAGGCACGTTCAATTATAGCATTGTACTCATCATTTACATCCTTACTACTTTCACAATATGGTTCTATTAAAGACTCTTCCTTATTTTTAAGAAAGCCTTCACTATCACATGTACAATCTACAGCATTGTGACTACATGAAGTGTTATCATTACTGCTTAAAATATTTTCTTCATTCCCATTTTTCATAGTTATATCTTTCTTTTCATTACTATTATTACATGAATGGAAAAACTCATTCATTTTACTTTCATTTTCATTTTCATTAGTAGTAAAATTTTTATCTTGTAATATTCCATGGGAAGTTAACTCATACTTATCAGTATGATCAACAATTTTCTTTTCTATCTCATCCAACGCCATTTGTGTTATATGTTCTTCTCTTTCTTTTTCATTTATATTAATTACATTAAATGACTTACTCATTTGATGTATCTTACTTGTTACCCTGGAGCAGTCCTAAGCTTTTTCACTTCTACTCTTACTACTGCTGATATTGATACTACAACTATTGTTGTACAACAACTGTTACTACTACTACTACCACTACCACTACTACTACCACTACCACTACTACTACCACTACTACTACTACTACTACTACTACTACTACTACTACTACTACTACTACTACTACTACTACTACTACTACTACTACTACTACTACTACTACTACTACTACTACTACTACTACTACTACTACTACTACTACTACTTCTTTTACTTCTTACTATAACAGTGCATTAGTTATACATTTCAACTTGTTTAAGCGCATTTGCTTTATTTGCAGAATTCGCTTTGTCAATTTTTTCCACAATATTTTCTTGTCTTCTTTTTATGCTATCCTCTTAATTGCTTGTACTTCTCATTACTACCGTTCAAATTGTTACTGGGGGCCGTATATGTATGCACACGCAAATGTGTGTATGTATGTGTACACGCAAGTATATATGTATGTATATGTGTATATGCACGCGTATTTGTATGTATATGTGTAATTGCGTAATGAGCTTGTGTGTACATATATATATTTAAAGAAAAAAAAAAAAAAAAAAAAAAAAAAAAAAAAAAAAGGGCTTACGGAGTAAGGCTTGTGTGGTTTGATGCGTAAATTACCACAAATATATTAGTAGTGTGTGTGCTCTGAAAATAATTTTTTTTTTTTTTTTTATTTATTTGCTGAAGTAGGCGCGTTTATTTTGTACATGTGCATATGCGAATGGTCAGATAGATGAATATAACGCACAAAAATAATTATAATAAACAATAAAAAAAAAATAAAAGAAATGTGAAATTAGACTGTAGCACATTTCAATTTTTGCCTTTTTATACATATACACGTTTAGTATTTAGCCCTTAATAATTTTTTATTATACTTTTTACGGCTTGAATGAAAATATGTTGAAGTGTAAAACATAGGGCACACACGTGTACTCATGTGTATGTATGTGCTCGTATGCATACGTATATGTGCGTTCATGTATGTATGTATGCATAAATATATATGTATAAATATGTACATATAAATGTTGTTAAAAATTTAAATATAAATGAATTATCAAAAAAAAAAAAAAAAAAATATACATATACGCATGTAAATACATACATACATATATGTTTACACTTGTATATATAAATTATATATGTATATATATATATTATTTGTAAACCTACACACTTGCGCATGTACATACGAGTATGCACATGTTGAGGTGCTTAATTCGAACGTCATTCAGTATTTTATTTTTTTGTTTCATCCCTATTTCTTTTAATTTCTTTTAATTTCTTTTAATTTCTTCTTATTTCTTCTCATTTCTTCTCATTTCTTCTCATTTCTTCTCATTTCTTCTCATTTCTTCTTATTTCTGTTTTGTTTATTCCTTTTTTTTTTTTTTTTTTTTTTTTATTGTAAATATGATTAACTTTACAAAATTAATTTAATTGAACGTAAAAAAAAGTAAAAGACTCTCTGTTGCTCTATATTTTTTACTTTCTACATATACTACCAACTTCTCTACACATAATTTATGTGTTACTGTATTTTAAATATTTTTATTTTTTCAAAGAATTTCTGTAGTTATACATAAAATGAAATAAATCGTTAATAATTGTACTATGCTTCAATTTAATTACATCCATAAAACTGTGGAAGTTATTGTAAATACGTACAAATATATTTTAATGTGTACACCTATGTACATGCGTACATATATATATATAAATACATTAAGAAATTTGAAAAAATCCAATTACACATTCCTAATTTTCTTAAAGGTAATACTGTTTTCACGAATGAAAATATACGTTTAGAATTTTCCTTTAATGCCGGCTTTTTAATTAAAACAAATTAGAGTTAAAAAATGGTGCGAAAAGAAATAATATAAATAAACGAACACGAAACGAATAAGGAAATGAATAAATAACAAAATAACTAATTAACAAAATGCCGAAATAACAAATGACAAAATAACAAATGCCGAAATAACAAATGCCGAAATAACAAATGTCGAAATAACAAATGCCGAAATAACAAATGTCGAAATAACAAAATAACAAATGTCGAAATAACAAAATAACAAATAACGAAATAACAAATGACGAATTAACAACTGACTACTTAACAACTAATTAACAAACTTACTAATTAACAAAACGACGAATGAACGCATTAACAAATTAACGAATGAACAAATTGACGAATGAACAAATTAACGAATGAACAAATTGACGAATGAACAAATTAACGAATGAACAAATTGACGAATGAACAAATTAACGAATGAACAAATTAACGAATGAACAAATTAACGAATGAGCAAATTAACGAATGAACAAATTAACGAATTAACAAATTAACGAATTAACAAATTAACGAATTAACGAATTAACAAAATTATACTTTTTTAAAAGTTAAACCTATGCTCTTACATTTGTTTAAAGCATAGGGGGGGGGGCAACCTTAATTATGTCGTTCTAGGTAAATATGTAATATGTACACATAAGCAAAACACGTATTCGCATATGTATAATATACTTATATAGATATGTAAAATAATTAAAAATGTATGGTTTAAAAAAAAAAGTGGAACATGAAACAAAATTATGTAACTTTCATAATTTCATAAAATCTGGATACTACAATTTTTTTTTGTTTTTTTTCTGTTATTTTCCAAATAAGATTAAACTTTAGTAAAGTAAAAAAAAAAAAAAAATATATATAAAATATATATATATATGTACATTTAATAATATTTAAGTATATATATCTAAACAGGTGTAACAAATGATGGAGCGTGCAGTAAGTCTTATGAGAATTATTTAATAGGATAATTATAAGCACATATAAAAAATTTTATTTTCTCTGGTTCATTTTAGTTTTATTTTTCGTTATAATTTTAATTTTTTTCCAGTATTTGCTCTGCGATTTCGCATCAACAAATACAGTTGAAATAGGGGAAAAAATAAAAAAAAACAAAAAAAGGAAAAAAAATAAAAAAAAAGGAAAAAAAGAAAAAAAGAAAAAAAAAGGAAAAAAAGAAAAAAAAAAAAAAAAAAAAAAAAAAAAAAAAAAAAAAAAGAAAAAAAGAAAAAAAAAGGAAAAAAAGAAAAAAAAAGGAAAAAAAAAAAAAAAGAAAAAAAAAAAAAAAAAAAAGGAAAAAAAAAAAAAAAAAAAAAAAAAAAAAAAAAAAAAAAAAAAAAAAAAAAAAAAAAAAAAAAGAAGGAAAAAAGAAAAAAAAAAAGGAAAAAATAAGGTTGTGCAAATTAAAATGGGAGAATGTAACAAGTAAAATTACTTTAAAAATATTACTAGGGTAAAATTATAAATTAAGTTTTTGAAAGATATAAATATATATATATATACCCCAAAAATAAATTATTGCTGAACATATTCCTTCACTTGGTTTAAATTCATGTAAGTCCTCAATTCACCCCAGTCGTTTCATTTCGCCCTAGCCCATTTGGATTTCGTTAATTTCACGTAAATTGTACCAAAAATTGTCACACAAAATGGAAAACGAAAAAAGGAAAAAAGAAAAAGGAAAGTAGCAGATGGCTCATTTTCTCAAAGTGTAATATTTTGACGAAAAAAAAAAAAAAATTTACCTACGAAATGTTCAAGTATGTAAGTACGTATAAACCTAAAACAGTTGTTTTGTTTTTAATTTTCCTTATAAATTTTACTGTTAATAAAATGAAAAAAGTGATATCTTTTTTTTTTTCTTCTAATATTTAATCTTATTTAAAATATATCAGGAAAAAAAAAAAAAAAAAAAAAAACGAAAAAAACATGAAAAAAAAAAAAAAACAAAACAAAATAGAACAGAACAAAACCAAAAAGAACCGAGAAGAAGCACGAAGGAGCAAAAGTGTAATTAGTACTTAACGCATGATAGAGGGAAAATTATAATAAAAAAAAAAAAAAAAAGAGAAAAGGTAAGAAAAGATATAATTATTCATACGAAATGAATTATACCCAGATGTGACAATTGTGAAATTGCCAAGTGTGTGTTAATAGTAAATTTCAGGTACAGGAAAAATTTGTATAAATTATTTGACCTAAGTGTAATTTACAAATAGGCAAACGTACAAATATGCAGATGTGCGAATACACGAAAATACAAATGTGCAAATGTAAATTTATTTTGACCTTTGTAAATTGAAAAATCAGAGAAATGTTTTTTGCTCTATGAAGTGTAATTGTAAGAGCAGAATATAAAATTTGCACCACTTTTTATGTACATGTACATGTAAAATATACTTCCCATAATTTGTCATTTTTTATATGCTAGAATGTGACATATTTAAGCATGTAGGAATGTGTAAAACGAAATTTCCTTTGAGAAAGAACAATTTTTAAGGCAGAAACAATTTGTGCACAGTTATCTGTGAAGAGAGAAGGGCAAACATATTTAAAAAAACGTATTTATTTTATTATGATGTATTTTGTATCTGTTCAACACTGAACTGATAGATTTTCCTGTCCGTAAAATGTGTGCACATAAATGTACATGCACATATTGTTAATACATAAATGAACAAATATACGCAAATGTCGAAACACTTTTTTTTTTTTTTTTTAACTAGCGAAATTGATACACAAAATGGTAAAACTTTTTTTTTAAATTATTATTTGCTGTACATATTTTTCTTGCCTTCTTTTAATTGTTATTTTGGTATGGCTTTACCTAAAGGAACATTTTAGCTGTTCCCACTGAACTAGGGGTTAAATAAGAGAGCTGTGAATTTATATATATCAGACGAAAAATGAATAAAATGTATGGTTACACTTGCCATACTTGAAATACGAAACGGCTTTTTTGTATTTTTTCTTTTTTGCTTTTACCATTCTTTGTTCTTTTATTTAAAAATGTAAACACGAAAGCAGAAATATAGAGTCATTATCAAAAGCACAAATATATGAATACAGTATTATAACAAAAACATGCTCATATATTTAGCTATTTGCAATTGTAAATTAGCTAGAAAAAAAAAAAAAAATTTCACTTTATCACTTTTTAAGTATCATATTGTGTTTCCTATCTTACACCTTTTTTTAAGAATTATTTATTGTTTTCCTATTACATTGTTTTTAAAAAAAAATAAAATAGTGTATTAAAATATTTGTCTTTCAAAGAACTATTTTTGTTTAATTCCACCGTTAAATGTTTGTATAGAGAGTTGAACTGCATTCAAATAAGCATATAAGCGGGTGGGGGCGTGTACAATATTTTTGTTCTTCCAATTTTTTATGTTGAAGCTAGAAATTAAAAATTGATGAAATTATAGCTTAATGATCGTTACATAATTTAACTAAAAAAATAAAATAAAATAATAAAATAAGACGAAACGTAGAAAGTAAAAATGTACCATAAAAATAAAAGGAAAATGGGGGTAAGGATAAGCAATATAACCGCATAAGCTAAAAGATGGTACACAATATTCTAGATGATAAAATAGTTTGAACACATTAAAGTCAATACAGTGAACGACTTTGGCCCGTAATATGGGAAATCCTTCAAACAGCAAAATTAATGGAAAAGAGAAAATAAAAGTCGTTTATAGTAAGTTCGTTCATGTGTACGTATTAATACCATATTAAAGTAATAAAATTGAGGTTTAGGTACTCCACTAAAATGTTCTATTAACAGTCATGTTATAAATTTATATTTATAATTTCCAATACACAGTTGTCTTAGCATTTCATTTTTAGAAAAAAGATCATTACCATTGTTCAAATATGTGTAATTCTCAATTCAAAAAAAAAAAGTTAACGCCTATTTTGCCGTTCCCAGGCTAATTATGGGAAATAGGAATAGAATAACAGGAAAGAGAAAAAAAAGAAAGCATTTATTTTCCCTCACTAGTTATGTAAAACAAAGTTCTTCCAAAAAAAATTTTTTAAATAGAGGCACTTGATTATCATCATGTATATATGAAATCCGCGTTCAAGTAGCACTATTTAAAAGGGGCTATTTTTACTTAAAATTTACTACGTTTAAATAAATTCATTTATAAAAAAACTATACGCATTAATAATTAATAGAGTGGCAGTATACTGGAAACACACCGACATTCCTTAATCATCACAAGGAGTTACCTGAGCAATTGCTAAATATTAATTTATTGTACGTTTTATTACTTACCCTTAATTTTTTAAAAGTTGTGCGCAGCAGTTTTTAACTTTAAAGGGGAAGATATTTTTCCACTAAAGCACCAATTTGTATATATATACAAATATATAAATAAATATACATATACGTACTCACGAAAACGAATTAATGGGTTTAATTTCTGTATTTGCGCAATTTTTATTTATTAATCCCATTATTTTAAAATTTAAGGTATATGTATGCATGTATATATGTATGTATGTATACATATATATATGTTTATGCGTGCGTGTGTAGCAGTTATTGGTATAATTCGTACTAGTCAATTAAAGTACTTTTGTTTGCGTTTGTCAATGAGTTGTAAAGGATGATAGAATATACTACCAGGGTAAACAGAGAGAACAGGTATACATATGTCGTATATCACACATATATGTAAGAGGAAATATTGGGTTTTGCCAATCTGTACACTGCTCAGTTGTATATATATATATATATATATATATATGTACATATGTATGTACGAGTAGCGGTTAAATGTGAAATTGCATATTCTTTTAATTTTACGTACAAATAGTATAAGTAATAATCAGATGACTTCATTTTTTACTTATTTCTTTTTTTTTTTTTTTTTTTTAAAGAAATATTATTCTATTTTTAATTTAATTTTTTGCATTTTTTTTATTATATCTTTTTTAAATTTACTCATTTTTGCATTCTTTTTTAATTTTTTAATTTATGCATTTTTCCATTTTTAAGTTAATTTTTTCCCTATAGTGTTAAGTGAGGGTGAAACCCAATTTGTTCGGAGTACTGATGTATGCAAGATATTGCTTAAACGCAAATATGTATAATTGTACTTCCGTAAAAAGGCACATACACACATACACATATATATACATATATATATTTATATATATATATGCATAAGTATAAATGCACACTCTTTCTCAGTGCACACTACTGTGAACGAGTGCCTGTGTGAAATTGTATACGGTATTATTCGCTCAGTGCTCGAGATATACAAAACAAAAAAGATAGCTATTCTTTTTTTTTTTTTTTTTTTTTGTTTGGGGTAACAATGAAAATATTTTCTTTTTGCCTTGTTCTGTTATACTTTATTCTGATAAACAATGTAAACTGTTTTTTCAAAAATGCCTTAAGTCATTTCTACTGCGACAATGAGAACTGTTACAGCATTTTAGGTTAGAACAAAAAGAAGGGGAAAGAGGGACAAAAAAAGACAAGAAGAGAGAGAGAAAGAGAAGAAGACAAGAAAAGCGAGAGAGAGAGAGAAAGAGAAAACAAGAAAAGAGAGAAAGAAAAAGAAAAAAAGCTTCAATATCACAAGAGCAGTATGATTAGAAACACTGATGGTTATAGAATAACTCCTCTTTGCATAAAATACTGCTTTAACGTGAAGAGGAAAAAAAAGAAAAACCCAAAAAGAGGGGAGTAAACAGGAGAGCAGCGCTACGACGTCAACGTGTGCGCATAAGCATATGTATATGTGCGTACGTATGGATATTACGCGTGAAGGAATATCACGCGCTTGAAGAGAAAAATCATTTTCGTTATTAGTGCTCTGCAAAACAGAATTGCATATTAATATATGTATTCATTTGGGTATTCACTTGCGTGTTTACATACTTATTTATCTGCTTACCAATTTTATCATACCCTTCATTTATCCATTTAATTTCGCATTATTTTGTTTGTTACCCACCATTTTGTCATTTCCAATTTCTATTCCCTCCTCACTCTAACTATTACAGGCATTCCAGAAACTTCAAGTTTTAGTGAAATTAGATCATCGTACTATAGACTACTAGAGAGTATGAAGAATAACTACAATTCGGAAAGGAAGAAAAAGATAGTTAAGGCATACACGGTTTTAATAAATAAACGTACAAGGAGATATTATGACTATTATTTGAAGTACCCTAATAGTGTGTTTAATATAATATATTTTATTTCTTACTATATTTTTAAATTATTTAAAGTAATACTAGCTTTATTCATTATTGCTCTACTTATCTGTGGTTTTCAATATATGAATAATAAATATGAAATGAAAAGGATAATCCAAAAGCTGTCAAAAAATAAAGCATTTAAAAAAGAAGTATTAAATAAAATAGGAACAAAACATCCACAGTTTCGTACATATGACTTAAATACAAAAAGAAAAGTCGAAGAACAAATAGAAGAAGAAGTAGCACAAGAAATGGGTTTAATAAATAATCAAAGAAAAGGAAAATTTATTCTAAGTAATTTATTTATTGTTAAAATTTTGTGTATACCTAAAAATATTTTATGCTATATATTATGGAATATTAAATGGATAATAAAATATACCATTTTAAAAGAAGAATATGATGAAAGCGATAAAATGTATATTACTAGAGTGTGTATGAACATTTCAGCTCAAAGATGGAATAATTTGGGAGAAGAAGAAAAAAAAGGCTTGTTAAAAAAACAATTATGGATAAAAGAATACCAGGAGGAATTTCTTGCCGAGCAGCGAGAAAAGGATCGACTCAACAAAATCTCGAGCGCCAAGTATAAGCAGCAGATTAGGAAGAAAAAGAAGGGCATGAACTTTAACTACAACGATTGAGAAGGGGAAGCAGCAGGAGTGGAAGCGATTTGCAGTACAGAGAACAGAATTGGTTGTGCTGTCTATGGACATGATATTGGATTTGGAGATGGACATTGTGATGGTGGTAATTGTGGTGAATGACGTACCTTCCTATCTTCTCCCCTTGTAAGAGCAGCGAACTAACGTAGCAATGAACCATAGACTTATCTCTCAAAACGTCGTTGCAAACGATGGTTAAAGGAGAATGCGTTCACTGCAAACAGGATTTATTAATTTTTCTTTAATTAGCGAGTTTTTTTTTTTTTTTTTTTTTTTTTTTTTTTTCACTTCATTTTCTTTTGATTTATTTAGCCTTGTCATACTGTTCTTTGCTCATTTTTACCTCGATGTACTTGGCTTCGTTCACTTTGCCCTGGCATCCTTGATT
The DNA here is from genome assembly GCF_900090045.1 of Plasmodium malariae. NCBI lineage: Eukaryota > Apicomplexa > Aconoidasida > Haemosporida > Plasmodiidae > Plasmodium > Plasmodium malariae. The sequence continues at coordinate 2,079,607 of NC_041783.1, forward strand.
TTGTTTACGTCGCTTCATTTGACTTAACTTCTCTCTTTATTTTATTATTATCTTTTTTTTTTTTTTTTGGTAAACGACTCTGCAAAGTGAAAAGGAGAGCATTAAAAATTGATAAGTGCATTTTTTATAACAATATGTAAACAGACTTGTTAATACAATTCTTCTTTACTCACACGTACACGTGAATGTACGTTGCTTGTGTATGTGTGTAGATAAATCCATTTCTGTAATAACACATACGCATATACATATGCACTTGCGTACGTAGACACACGTGTTGTATGTTTTTAAGCGCCATACATATTTAAAAGCTAGTTTGAAAGATGGTCGGGACAAAAAAGAAAAAAAATTTAATTATTAAAAAAAAAAAAAATGAAAAGGTGTTACAACCAAATTACTGGAAGAAATATAAAGAAAAGAAGAGATATTAATTATTATAAAAAAAATAAAATGAACAGATTAAACAAATCGGTGCGCATACTTACACACAAATATACAAATACACATATATATGCATACACATATATACGCATATACGTATATACACATATGAAAATAAATATGTAAACATATGAACACATGTACACATATACACATATATACATATACACATATATACATATACACATATATACTTATACACATATATACTTATACACATATATACTTATACACATATATACTTATACACATATATACTTATACACATATATACATATATATATGTAAACATTTTTGCAAATATTTACGTATACGTTATTGCACGTACAAAATCAAGTTGCAAAATATTTTTAATTAAAAAAAAAAAATAAAAGGAATTACAATGGAGCGTCATGGAGAAGTAAAGAATGTTTGAATTTCGCGTTGGATGTTCAGGAGTATCTTTTTATCCATCCATTCGTTTACATATATGTTTACTATCCATCCATTCGTTTACATATATGTTTACTATCCATCCATTCGTTTACATATATGTTTACTATCCATCCATTCACTTAGATATATGTTTATTATCCATCCATTCGTTTACATATATGTTTACTATCCATCCATTCGTTTACATATATGTTTACTATCCATCCATTCGTTTACATATATGTTCACTTTTCACCTATTCAACTAATTCCTACATTTTAAGGGTACCTCTTTTTTTTTTTTTTTTTTTTTTTTTTTTTTCTCCCACTATGATTTGCGCGCATCTTAGGCATTTGTCTGCTCCTCCAAAACTTCCTTAACACCCAGTGCCTTGTACCTCAAAATAAGCAAAGCTTTCCTAAAGATGTCAACAGAAGGAAAGCATCCAGTAGACTCGATGGTAAAGACAAAATGATTTTTTACTTTTTCAAATGAGACTTTCTTTGGGTATTTTTCAATACAAACTCTACAAGAAGAACAGCTCAGAGGAGTTTTAACAACCAAGTTTTGACTATCCTCAATATCAAAAACGTTTTTTGGACATATATTTACTAAATCCTTTTTTTCATCTTGAGTTAATTTTTCTATTGTGTCAAATGTGAAGGTAGGATACATCTTATATACAGCTGTACATACAGGAGACCATTTAGCATGTGTTTTGCCAATTCCTTTTTCTAAAAAACATAAAAGCTCAATTTCTTGACCAGTACTTAACTTAGTTATTAATATATTATCATCAACAACTTTTGGATAATTTTTTTGAAATTTATTTTTTTGTTCTTCATTAAGTGGACACCATTTTAAATCTTTTGAATAAATACTCTGAAAAGGTTCATTATTACCCATCCTTTTAGTATATTTTACATGCAATTTAAAACAGAAACAATTTAAATAATTATATTTCTCATGTTCTTCTTTAAAATTTATTAAATCTGCATCAAATTTAAATGGTATTAATCCTAATCGATGGCTTAATATTTCATCTGCTATTATACCTGTATTTTGATATATATTAACTTTTTCAATTGCAACCGTAGGTACTTCTGACAGCATTATTCTTCTTAAAGCATTAGCAATAGACACATTTAAATTTTTTATTTCAATAATTAATATGTTTTCTTCTTTCTCGAGTATTTTCATTTCTAGTCTCTTTTCAAATTCATCCAAATCAAAAAAATTTTCTTTGTCTGATAAAAAATAGCTACCATAAAAATTTGTAGTAGTTGCATTTCTAGGTCCTTCTTCAGTTAGTTTTACGAAATTATCTCTGAACTTCACGCTTTTCATTTTGGCACAATTTTTTTTTTTTTTTTATCAATCTGTCTTTAGAGTCAACAAGTATACTAACGAGCTCACCCGCGTAACACTCCTACAAATATATATGCCTACCTATCTACGCTTCTACGTACAAATATGTACATATGTACATACATAAGTACATATGTATACATGCATACATATATATATATATATATATACACGTATGTATGTACAGCTATACAAGGGTGAAAACACGAAACTGGGTTTTTGCTTGTCAACAGCGTTTACCATATTTTACGTCTTTCCGGAAGATGGTATTTTTTCGCCGTTATTCTTTTATTTATATGGGGTATATTTTTTTTATTTTTCCTTGACCTTGAGCGATTAATGGACGTTTTCCTCAAAGGAACCTACTAGTGGAGGGTTTTTTGCATATTATATTATATTGTACTGTACTGTACTACACTGTACTGTACTGTACTGTATGATTTTACTAATTTACTTTGTATAAAAATGCTTTACAAAAAAAAAAATTTTTTATCTTCAAAAATTTTCTTTTCCTTTTTTTCTTATATTCTTTTGTTTTTTGCTTTCTTGTTTTTAAAATCTGCAATTCGGGACATCCATTTTTCATAAAGATTTTAAAGCGAGATTAATATATTTACAAAAAATTTTATTCGTATTTTTGTTTAAAATTTTCTACATTCATGTACATTTACATAAATGCGTATTTATTTATATATACTGTATATGTTCTTATTGCGTAAAAATATGGTAATAATAATTTTATGCAAATACATAAACAAATTTATTCCTCCTTCAGCTTATTTTTACGACTAATATATATATTTATATATATATCTGTATATATATCTATATATATATCTATATATATATCTATATATATATCTATATATATATATCTATTTCATATAGCATTGTTCAAATGGTAAAAATCACCTTGTTTTATTGTTATCACGTATTAAAAAAAAAAAAAAAAAGCAGCGCATATGAAAAAAGATACTCAAGGATGGTATGCACCTATTCCCGTAATATAATTATATATACATTTTTATACTGTATTACGAAGCCAAAAAAAAAAAAAAAAATAAACAAACGAACAAATAAATACAGAAAAACATACAAATAAATGAACAAATGAACACAAAAAAACTATCATTTATGTGGTAATCTTGACAAATTGTGCATCCATACATGACTACATTTTTAACGGAATATTTTTGTTCATAAAGTTCATTACGTACATTTTATCAACTATTTTTTTTTTCTGTATTGTTTTTTTGCCTTTTTATAACTGCATTGTATTGGATTTAAAAAAAGTACTCTAAATTAATAAACACGCTTAATATATATGTATAATACAATATTTACATACAAATAATAATATATTATGCATATACATACGTTTACATTTGTACATATTTTTATATATAAATACATACATGTTTACATATATATATATAATACACATATGTACGCATTTATCCACATATATTGCTTTACGTTTTAAAGAAAATGTATAAATGAATAGCACATTAGAGGGCTATTTTTTTTTTTTTTATACCTACTTAAATACCACATGTTAAAATTCCATCATGTTTTTTACTCCATAATTATTAATACGAAAAGAAAAAATTTTTTATGAGCATTTAACATGAATTCACAAACCTGTAAAGAATAGGAATAATAGGAGATAGAAAAAACAATTTACTTAATTTCCATTTAATTAATGAAGCGTAATTTGCTAACTACTCTTTGGAAACAAGCACATGTGTTTTGTTACTAAGTATGTAATATAGTTATCGTATATGAGTATGATAAATGTATCACACAAGAGAAACAACAATTTTTTGTAAGTTCCTGTAGCATCTAATAATTACTCAGTTACAAATTTTCCATTAATCTTTTATATCGTAAAACGTTTACATTTAATTAGTGAATAATCATAATTTAAAAATTATAACAAAATATAGTAGTATTACACAAAGTACAGAAAAAAAAAAAAAAAATTTGTTTTTTTTTTTTTATGTGCTTAAAAACAAAGAAGAGCAAAGATTATTTCCGTGCATAGTTGTAGAATTAATTATTTTTTTTTTTTTTTATAATTATTATAATAATAACTGTCTTTTATGTAATTATATAAAAAGATGCCAAAAAACAAAGGTTAAAGTTAAAACAACATTTTTGCATAATAATGTATCTTATATTAAATGTTTAAGTTTCCTGACAATTTTTCCGTGTTATATTTGTTTATCTGTCCATGAAGCTGCTTTGCTTGTTAACATAGGATGGATGAATAGTATCCATCCATATATATATATATATATATATATATATATATATATATATATATATATATATATATATATATATACATGTACATATGCATATATATATACTTATATTTATATGTTAATGTATACGTATATACATTAATAATTTTTAAAAAATAGCTCCAATTTAATGCTGCTTAATTCAGTTTAATTCCCCATAATTCAATTTAATTGACTTCGCGTCACATTAATTTTTTTTTTTTTTTTTTTTTTTTATGAACACTGAAATAAATATGAACAGGTAAGGGAGGAAAAAATAGGAGGAGAGGAAAAAATGACAACGAAGGGGAAAAAAGAGAATTATTATACAAAGAAGAAGACCAAGGTAACGTGCACATGATATAATACTTATTAAATTTACTTTTAAAAAAATATAAAAGTAATACATGTGCGAATGTATATATATATATATATATATATATATATATATATATATATATATATGTGTACATTTACATATGGAAAAATTTTTACATTTGTTCATTAATTGCCCTGTGAAAATGCAACCCTTTGTCTAATGAGTGTATGCACATGTAAATATGTACAGGTCATGTATTTTTTTAGTGGATAAATGAAGTAATGCTTTTTCTTAATTTTTTTTATTTTTTATTTTGTAGAATATGCTCAAGTTTTGAGGATGTTGGGAAATGGAAGATTAGAAGCCCATTGTTTTGATGGAGTTAAACGATTATGTCACATTAGGTTTGTCCAAAAGGGGAGGAAAAAAAAAAAAAAAAAAAAATATATATATATATATATATGTGTGGGAAAATACATGTGTGAGAAGGTACATGTGAGTGAATATTCTCTTATTTGAATATATATATATATATATGTGAACATTTGTGTTTATATTTTGGGGGTATGCAAAAGTATGGGGACTAGTTACTAATTTTTTTCATTTTTTTTAGGGGAAAAATGAGAAAGAGAGTTTGGATAAATTCGGGTGATATCATTTTAGTGTCCTTGAGAGATTATCAAGATAGCAAAGCAGATGTTATAGCGAAGTAACCATACATATCTGAAAATTATTTTTCTCATAGAAGATAAAATTATGAACAATACATGTATGTCTGCACATGTGCATGTTAAAGTGTAAATGTAAATATTTTCTGCGGTATGTAAGAGCATATATTTTTTTAACCGTATTTTATTTTAAATGTCCATATATGTAGATATACCCCTGATGAGGCAAGAAGTCTGAAACAACATGGAGAATTACCAGAAACAGCTAAAATAAACGAAACGGATATTTTTGACGATGATGGACAGAATGGCGTGGAATTTTTAGACGACGAATCTGACGAAGAAGCACAAGAAGACATGAATAATGTGAGGAAATTGGAAATAGAAGAGGTATGTTATATATGCATGTGCATATATATGTACGACTCGTATGTTCACACACATACGCATGTTTATGTAGATATTTCATGCAAACATATTTTATTTTAAATAATATTTCCTTTTTTTTTTTTTGTTGTTGTAGATATAAAAGCAACAGGGGGTGAAAAATACATACATTAGTATAATGAGGAAAAATAGGATTAATTCTTTTGTCTTTTTGAAAGTGTGTTTTATGAATATGCGTGTATATATATATATATATATAATTTAAAAAAATATATCTTTATAAATTTATTTATTTTTTGTAATTTTTTTCATTTCTTATTTAACATTTTAGATTTTTTACCTTTTTTTACTCCTTACTATGTACTTTTTATTTTATTTTTTTTTTTTCCCGTATTATACAGATTTAAATTAATAATGTATGTTGTGTAAATATAAATAATTATTATCAAAGTATACTTATGGATAAATACAAAAATAGTTTTATACTGATATTCATATTGAAATTATGTGTTGTAATTCCATTATTTTTTTAATGAATACTTTTACCATTTATTTATAGTTGTAAAATTTAATGAAAAAAAAATAAATAATATAATGTGATAATGTATAAATTTAAATTAATAATGTGGTATAGGAACACTTGCTCAAGGGGTCATATCTTTCACTTTTAAAGACATCCGTAAAGTCGTACGTATGTATTATGTATGTAAATATGGTCGTGCTCAGTTATCTGTGTGGTTTATGCATTTTTTGGAAAGGAACTTGAGAATTGATGTAGTCACATGGATATTAGTTGTATGAATGGTTTGCCACTTTTGCTAACTTTATTTTATTTATTTGTTTATATTTTTTTTTTTTTTTTTTTTTTTTTGCTGGGCATTCTTGTTTCCTTCTTTTCTTTTAAGCATTTTTTCACCTTTATCGCTAAAATCTTATATATTTGAAACCGTTAGCAGAATTTCGCCTCGGCTATATTCAATGTTATTATACGAAGCAAATACATTAAATATTATGAAATCTGCAAATTGTTAAGAATATATATAAATGATGATAGATATACAAAGATGTTTAATACTGATGAACACTATGGGTACTGCAATTCATCTGGGTAGCTATAACTGCTTTTAATTCTCGTTCATATTATTTTTTCTTATTTTGCTTTTTTGTCATTATAACTACGCCCATGGTAATGAGTACATAGGCATATATATACATGTACACATGCGTTGTTCGCGGGAGCGGGGATTTGCACAATGTACATACGTATATATATATATATATATAGATATAGATATATATATATATATATATATATATGTATATGTATTATTTTTTTTTTTTCTCTAAGTGCAAGGACCTACCTAGTTGACTTTTTTTAAAGAGCGTAATCGGAATTAAGGGGGTGGAAAAAAAATAATTATTATTGTCCGAATTGTAGTAGGCCTTTTTGTTTATTAATTGTAGATGAGGATTATATAAAATAACATGAATAAATGGAAATTTTTTTGAAAGGTACAACATGTTTATGTTAATAATAACATTGTTCTCCCGCGTGCTGATAATATTTGGTGTAATGTTTAGTATGTCAGGTTTTATAATGGTAATAGGGAAATAATTTTTATAAAAGTTATAACCGAAAGAGTAGTGTACATTACATTTTGTAAATTTATGTATGGTGGATGGAGAGTTCTCCTTATCATTCAAACTTGCACAAGAGAGATGATAACACAAAGCATCGTTATTTCCATTGTCGCAGTTGTGCTTATTACTACTTTTACAGCCATTGGCACTTTTAACGAAAGACATTTTAGTGTAAATATAAGTTCTTTTTTTATTTAATCGTCCTTTACTGAACATGTACAGGTAATTTTTGTTATCATCGGTAAAATGGTATAAAACGTATATATAATCAGATTTTACATGAATAGGTGCTTTATTTATTTTAATTTTCAATTTGATATTCTGCATTAAAGCAAAATTATTAGGAAAAATATTTCGTACCTTTCCTTCATAATTTGACAAAATGATGCTGTGATTATATTTTATAGAAAAATCTGAATTATATAATGTCAGAAATAGTCTTTTATTTATTATATTTCTGTTAATTTGACATGATATAGAATATTCTGCTTTTTTTTTATAGAACATTATGGGACAGACATCAAATGAAGAGGAAGGGTTAAAATGTGGTATCACTTCAATGTCATTATGGTAGTTAAAATGAAAAAAAATGTCTGTAGGCGTATTTTTTTTTTCTTTTTTGTCTCTCTCTTCATCCTCGATATTAGAGCTCGAATGGCTAGTTTGTTCATAAATTAATTGTTCCGTATTTTGGTCAATATTCCCCTTTTGAGGGTGAACAATTTGGCTATTTTTTTTTTTTTTTTTTTTTTTCTTACTTTTGTTCATAAAATTATTGTCCGTTAATAATATTTTAACATTTAGTTCATTTTTAACTTTGAAATTGAAGAAGAGCATAATGGAATTTTCCATGTTAGGATGTATTATCGTTGGACATATTTTTTTAATTTTAAGATGATCTATAACGATGATGTGAAAAAAATTGCAAAATACGTCATCAATTTTTTTTCCTTTATTTATTTTTTTAGGTATTTTTATTACATTACCGTCTTCATGGCAATTATTTTTGCCCACGATATAGCAATTTTTATTTTTTAAAAGTATGCAGGAAAAGGAAAAACCGCAGCAAAGTTTTCCTATTTCGAATTTGTTTTTATTTTTAAATTTTCTTAACTGGAAATAATTTTCGTTAATTCGTTTTAATTTTTCCCATTCTACGTTTAGTGATGACCTTTCTTTGCTACTTATGCTACTATTTTGATCGCCCTCGTAGCTCTCTCCGCTCCTGTAATCTTCCCGTTTGCTTTTTACATAAGCACAACACCCTTGATTTGTACTACTACATGCCACACAGTATTCTGCATTATATGTCCCACTATATGTCGCATCACCTGTGTGCGCTTTATGCTTTTCCTTACGCAACAGATGTCTCTTTTTTTTTTTGGATTGTGATGTTTTTTTGATAAAGTCTGTCCATATATTTTGGTTTAAAATTAACGTGGGACATTTTACAAAATTGTCGCCTGAACATAGCTGACTGTGCATGTTATTGCCCCAGCCATATATTTCATTTTGATAAGTTGAAATTAAATTGTGAGAATGTCCAGCAGATATGTACTTAACTTTTTTTCGTTTTTCTTTATTTAATAAAATTAAAATTGGAGTGTTATAAAAAATTTTTTTTTCTTGACATACTTGATAGTTATCGTTTCTTCCAAAAGCGTAGCAGTTTTTATTTTTTGATAAAAAAAGAGCATGACTTTGTCCACATGATATATTTTCAATTTTTACCTTATCAGAAAAATGTATATAGCTAACAAATCTCGAATTATAGTCATGAATTATATCATATTTATGTGTCTCATCCGTGTCCCATCTAAAAACTTGTTTCTCTTCGTTAATTGCATAAAACTGTGAAGAGCAAAAAAATATTTTTTCAAAATTTATTGGTATACTCTTTATACGTGTTTCTTCCTCCATTTGGTTGTCATCTAATTTGTACTTCCATACCTTATTCTTTTCGTTGATAAAAAAGTCCTTTTGTTTTTTTAAATTTCTCGTAAATAGTATCCTATTAAAATTTTTACTGTCTTGTGCGCTATGATTTTTTGTATATCTGCCAACTGTGCTGTTAGTAGTATGGGACACATTGCTTTCGTTATGGAATTTTTCTTCATTTAGACCTTGACAATTTTCATTCACTGCTTCATTTTTGTAAAAAGAATACAAAATTAAATTCCTAGTCATAAAGTTAAAATCGTAAGTGTCATTCGATGAAATGTTTACGTAACTCCTTGTACTAGTAGCAGCAGAGCCATCAGCTGCATCGTCTAACCGAATTAATGTACTGTACGTGCTATCATTATTTCTGTTTAATACCACATTTAGGCTATTATTACATGTATGCACCTTTTTTATGAATACATTTTCTAATTCTTTTATCAACTCTAATTTATTATTTTTGTATAGGTATACGTTACTTAAATTTTTCATTTTGCACTTCTTTCAGGTCATGTTTTTATTTTTACTTAGAAAAAAAAAAAACAATATAACAATAAAAAAAAAAAAAAATAAAATAAAATGAAAAACCTATGTATTGAAATTATTTGAAGACACGATTTATTTCTCCAATTATGCAGAACCATTTCACGCACACCCGGAAGTTCGTCGCTAGACGCACATTTTTTCCGTGCCTACTGGCTAAATGCTGAGGAGGAGAAATGAGAGTGCGAACTGGTACACACACATATATATGTATATATATATGTATACGTATATATGTATATATGTACGTATGTACATGTATGTGTATATTTATTTTTATCCCACATGTGCACTCATTCGTATGTACGCGTGAATGCGCCTACTTCTTAGGAATTGAGAAAAAAGATGCATGCAAATATTTTACTCCAAAGTGAAAAGTTACGTTCGTGAACCTTGTCAGAGGTAACAGGGATAAAAAGATAATATGATAAAGAAAAAAAAAACAAAGCAGAATGATCTTCAACTTGTATCGGAGGAATTCGCTTGTAGTAAGAGTGACTCTATGCAAGCTAGAGGAGTAGCCACAATGCATATATGCGTACATGCGTACATGCATACATGCATACATGCAGATGCACACATAAACACATATTCATAGACGCATATACATGAACGCATATACATGAACGAATATACATGAACGCATATACATGAACGCATATACATGAACGCATAAACATGAACGCATATACATGAACGCATAAACATGAACACATATACATGAACGCATATACATATTTATATTGCTTCTCTAACTCGCTAACATCCTTTGAGTTAGGCGTTTAGGCGTAGTGAGTACTGAAGCAGAAGTAAATTACTGCTCACCCATGAGCTCAGTATGGTATCAATCTTCATAGAAGTCATTATTATGTAAAAGATAATTAACAAAAAGAAGGTTTATTTTATTTTATTTTGTTTTGTTTCGCTTTGTTTCGTTTTATTTTATTTCATTTTTTTTTTTTTTTTTGCATTTTCCCTTTATACCTACATTTAAAGTGACTACATAAATGTAAAAAAAAAAAAAAAAAAAAAAATTGACTACATTAACATGGTAAAGTTACATGTATGCATTATGAATGTAAAAAGAAAAAATTTATTAATAAAAGAAATGAGTCTTATATAACAAAATAATTATTATGTCCATTATATTATAAGCTTAATATGTGCCCATTTTTCTTTTTTTTTAAATTTGTCATATAGACAAGGAGGTGCAAAAAAAAAAAAAAAAAAAAAAGGATTCCTAGTATTCATTCGAGTTAATCCTCTCAGAATCACATGAAAAACCACTGCTATAGTCCATTTCGCTATTAGAAAAGTTTTCCAACATTATAGTAGCTACACTAGCTCTTTTAATATTATCTTTTGATGTCTTATTTATTTTTAAAAAATTTGGTTTTAAAGGATTATTCTTTTTTCCTTTTTGTTTTTGCGTTTTCCTGTCTTTTATTCTTTTTTTGTGTTGAAAAATATAGGTAGACCTATTTTTCTTCTCCATTTTTTCGTTGCTTTTTTTTTTTAAAATATTACTTACATCATCGAGGAGATACCCCGAGGAGTCCTCGCTGTGGTCGTCCAAGTGGTGGGCTTCTTTTCCTTTTTTCCTTTTTATCGCATAACAGTCATTTTGGTCAGGTTCGTCAGGTTCGTCAGGTTCTCCAGATTTTCCAGATTTTCCAGATTCGCCAGATTTGCCAGACTCTCCCCGTTTGGTAAGCTTGATATGTTCGTTATGTGTAACAAGTGTACCATGAATGCTATAACTGTCAGGATGACTTTCTCCTGGGTCCTCTTCCACATCATTTCCGTCCGTATAGTTACTCCTTTCATTATCGATGTTATCTGTTCTCTGATAATCGTCCTTACCATTTTTTTTATTTTTCTCTTCCTCATTTCTCTCATTGAGATTTATACTGAATATACTTTGATTAAAATTGTCAAAATCTATACTATTTTTTTTTATATGTAAATTTTTTTCTTTTCCCTTTTCGTCTTCCTTTTTAGAATTTATACAAATTGTAGTTGTAATTTCGTTTGTTTTTATACGTTCAGTGGTAGGTAATTTGTTACTGTTATGAGTGTCTTTACAGGGTATTCCCCACCCCTCGTTTTCACGAATAGCGAATTCGCTGCTCAACGCGTCAGTAAACGTATCAGTCAATGTATTAGTTAACATATCATTCAATGTATTAGTCAACGTATCATTCAATGTATTAGTCAACGTATCTTTCAATGTATTAGTCAACGTATCATTCAATGTATTAGTCAACGTATCATTCAATGTATTAGTCAACGTTTTGCTCGATGGAGTTCCTCTGATTTGAGATGCTCCTTCTGTACATTCACAGGTGGGCTCACTAAATGTTCCCATCTTTTTGTTAATGTTAGTACTGCTGCTATTAATTTTATCTGGATATAAAACGTAAAAGTTTATCGACTTGAATCGTGTGTCTTATTTTCATTTTGTTGATTTGTTTACACTATGAAGGGGGGAAGGAAGCAGGTGAGGAAGTCAAAGACAGAAAAAAAAAAAAAAAAAAAAAAGAAAAGAAAGAAATATTATTTTTCCTTCTTTTTTTTAGGAAAAAAGGGTACATCCACTTATGCACTGTTTAAAGAAGCTCATTGCGCGTTTTTCGGGGATAGACTATACTAGCGCTGAAGGTATGCGATGAGGTATAGATACTGCTAAGGTTATAATGTTTATGTTTGGCATCTTCTGTGTTTGTTTTATTGTTTAAGAAGTTCTTTCTCTTCTATCTTTATCTGTATTTCTATCTCTCTTTTTTTTTTTTTTTTTTTTTCTTTACTTTAAATTTATTTTATTTTATTTACTTTTTTTTTTTTTTTTTATGTATTTTTTTTTTTTTTTTTTTTTAGAAAGGAAAATAAGGGAAATACAAAAAAAAAAAAAAAAAAAAAAAAAATGCACACTTCCTTACTTTACCGAAATGTACCCTTTAAAAGATTCCAAGATGATAAAATAGAATTGACCATACTTTACACTTTCAAATATATTAATGAGAGGAATATGTATGTACGTACATGTACACCCCTACCACACCCCTAAGTATGATTTATTTTTATTAGCAAATAATTTAATACTAATAAGATGATTGTAAATGCAAACTTTACTGCTAATGAAGTAAGTATAGAACATATATGCAAGCTTATTGGAAAAGAGGATGTTGAAAATATATCGGCTGATGAACAAAAAAAAATAATTAGTTTTATTTTAAATTTTTATAAAACATGTAAATCATTTACAATTAAGGAAATAGAAAATTTAAAAAATTTTTTAAAATTAGTAATAAACAAGTTTAAAGAGGGTAAAAATTCATTTTTTGAAGACTTACTGTTGATAAATTTTGAAAATGCGTCTAGTTCTTTCATAAATGCAAAAGTAAATGATGATACGTCTTCATACACTGATAATGTCAGACAATACTTCCTTTCTATTTTCGACTTAAGTGTATATTTGAAGGGAAGGGAAAGCAGACCTCACCATATAATTAGGGCCGTAGTGAATTACTTGCGCCTTTTTTTACTGAACGCGTTAAAGTAATTATAAATGCAGTTATATATATATATATATATATATATTTTGTTTTTTTTGCATATAACTTGTACTTCTACATGTAAGAAAGTGAAAGGAAGGGGTAGTTTCCTCAGATTAATCAAAGAAAAAGAAAAAGAAAAAAATAAAAATAAATAAATAAATTCGTACACACCAATGTATGTATGTATGTATGCACGTATGTATGCACGTATGTATGCACGTATGTATGCACGTATGTATGCACGTATGTATGCACGTATGTATGCACGTATGTATGCACGTATGTATGCACGTATGTATGCACGTATGTATGCACGTATGTTTGTGACTATCTCTCTCCACCCTCGAACATTTCAATATTCTCATTTTTCTTTCCAGGATGATAAGATCTAACTACTGTGCGAAATTTTATTGTCAAATCATATCAGAAGGTAATATTTTGGAGACGTTAAATAATTTTTATTCAAATAATGAAATAGCTGACATGGTCATTATATATTGCTTTCTTTTATTAACGGGTCATAAAGAATTCGACAAAGACGTTATAAAATGTAGAATTTTGAAAGAGTTTACTTCTCCACTTATAAGTAGTAATGTAATTACAAAGAACTATTATTTAATACTTCAAATACTAATAAATCTTATCTCAAGAAATGGAAAAAATATGAAATTTTTAATAAACAATGATGAAGTAGTACTACTTAACAACATTGTAGAAAAAATATACAACCACGTAAAAAAGGGTATTTTCGACTTTACTTGTGTTAATTTGTTGAAATTGTTTGCTTATCTAATAGAAGGAAGAAGTAACATCATTGATTCGTTACTGACTGCTTCTGGGAATGAACACTTAACACGTTATGAGCAGAAGCAAGAGGAAAGGAAAAAGCAGCAAAAGGAGCAGCCTACGCAGGATCTTTACATATCCTTTTTCGAGAATACAAATAAAATAGTTGATTGCGTAGAGTGTCTAATTAAAGCTGATAAAATATGCAACGTTATAAAGGATAAAGGAGATCTTTTTTATGACTTCCTTTGCATTTTATTTTGCGTTTTAAAAAGAATTTTGGACGTTATCCTTAGTCTAAGGGTGAGTAAAATTGGAAAAAGTGAATCAGATATATATTCTATTGAAAGGGAAAAAAAGGAAATAAACGAACAAAGGGAGGAGCTTCTCATAAGGAGCATTTTAAATTTATCATTAAATTTTTTGGTTCACAATAGTTATGTCCTTCCAGGTATTAGATTAATGTGGTAGAACATTAGGCAATTGTGAAGCTCTGCATGTTTGCAGTGTGTATTATGGACATTTGCACGTCCCTGGGTCTTGCTCTTTTTTTCACCTGATTTGTTCCTATTTATTCGTCTTTTTGCACATTTATAAACGTATTTGCTAGCACATTTGTTCTCTATTAATACCATTTTCACGTATTCATTTGCATATTTGCTTATTTTAATTTCCCCTTTTTTTTCGTTTAATTTTTGGACCCAAGGAGAGAAAAAAATGCTGCACTTACTGTGTATGGACCTGGTCATCGGGGTAAGCAGCAGTTACTACTCTGAACTTTTGAACCACAAAAATGTACTTGTAAGAGTGATAGCCGAAATGGATAAGGTCAAAGAAAGGGGAGATGAATATAACAACTATTTATACGTAAAATTTTTTGAAATAATATTTTACATGAGTGTTCATAACGAACAAGTGTGCAAGGAATATTTTAATAAAGAATTCATCTTACAAGTAGAAAATAAAATTTATCAATTGGACAAAATAAGAAATTCTGAAGATTTAAAAGAGAGAGAAGGAATGAATTCATTAAAGATATATTATTTTGGAATAATATATATATACATAAAATTAAATTTAGAGATAAAGGAAAAAGATTTTCTTGTCCCGTTTGTTAACTACGTTATATTAAAAGAATTAACAGAGAAGTCTTTTTTACTTCAAAATGAATTATATTATTTACTATTTTTGCAATTTTTAAATATATCATTTTTATGTAATTTGTACGATTTTAAAAAGTTCGTTCAAAACGATTCATTTGTAGACCTGATGAAGGTCTGTAGGGGAAGTACCCTTCGCGTTAAGACATCGGTATGGTCATTATGATGCTTTGGGGCTTACAATTTTTTTTGCGTTTTTTTGCTTTTTTTTTCTTTTTTTTTTAAAAGGCGAACAGGAGAATATGAACCTGATTCCTTTTTCCATAACTTCTGAATAATCTTTAATTTTAACATGAATGTTTTTTTATATTTTATTTTGTAATTATTATTTTATATTTTTTTTCTCTTTTATTTCGACCCAATGAAGATATTAAACCTCCTGTTACGATGGCTCGAAAGAAAAGACTTCTCAGATACGTTAAAATGGCATGTACGGAAAAACAAACTAATATTTACTATTTTATTTGAATATTGGAGAGTAGTACAAGCGACGGAGGAGGGAACTGACCTACCAAGTTTAGATGCCCCTGAGGAGTATAACGTTAGTTACATTTATTAGTAATTCACTGTTTACAGTTGGACATAATTGCATATGCATAAATTCACCCACATATACACTGTTGCATAAGTACATATAATATTTACAATCATACGCAATTCACCATGTACATGTTCATGTACGCATTGCAGGCAGAAGAGTCTTGCTTTTTTTTTTTTTTTTTTTTTTTTTTCTCTCTCTCTCTCTCTCTCTCTCTCTCTCCCTATCCCCACTTTTGCACGTTTCCAATGTGCTGACCTGTTCATGCGTTAATTTTTTCTTTTCATTTTTTTTTTCATGCAGAATGAGAGATATATGATATATGAAATTTTCAAAATATTGACGAACAATTTTACAAAATATCTTAATTACTTTTGTGAAAATGATGAAATATTAAATATATTCAAATGTATAATACTTTTTGAAGAAAAAAATATACTTGGCATATATGCAAGTATTGACGAACAGATTGAAGGTTAGTACTATTCGTGCATGCAAATTAAATGCGTAACTGTAGATAGGTATTCATATATTTGTGTGTGCTGCGTGTAAAACAGCAAACGTATACAGTAATTATATACTCCTGACCATGTGCTGCTACGACTCATATGACTAATCTTTCCTCTCCATTCTTCTCTTTATCCTTTTCATTTAGAATACCACATAACATATACCGTTTTTCACTTTTCACTATTTACCTTCACTTTCATGTTTATCGTGTGCTCATTCAACTTCATGCCATTCCATCCAGCGAACAAATTTGCAGTTCTAGAAAGCGACAAAAGTAAACTTAGAAATAAAATAAAATTGTACAATGAAAAAATAGAACATATCGAAAGACGGCTTCTAACAATAGTTGAATTAAATTATGAAAAAGAAGTAAAGGACTTAGAGAGTTACTACAATTCTGTTCGGGGGCAACGATAAGAGTGCGTGGAAAAAAAAAAAAAAATACATACATAAGTACGTACATTCGTATATACACACGTTCACACATGTACATATTAATACATGTACATATTAATACATGTACATATTAATACATGTACATATTAATACATGTACATGTTAATAAATGTATATATTAATAAATGTATATATTAATACATTTACACACTTATACATACATATGTATATATATATATATATATATATATATATATATATGTGTGTAAGTATGGCTGTTCGTATGCGGTGCGACCCCCCTACTTTTTTTACATATCAGAACAATGATGGTCTCAACTGAGATTTTAAAGAAATAATCAAATGTTTAATGACCAATACAATTATGCTAAAAAGTTGAACAGTAATTATGCAAAGTGGCTCATTGTATTCACGTGCTCATAAATTTAAATGCTTTCCGTAAAGCAGAATGAGAATAGCAGTAGAATATGTTTATTCGATCGAGATAGTTACTATGTAATTATATTATACCTTCTTGTACAATTTTTCTGCATATTAACGTACCAATAAAAAAAAAAAAAAAAAAAGAATAAATAAATAAATAAATAAAAAAGTAGTAAAAAAAGGGATAACATATCTCTTAAGTGTACATATATAAATAAACATCACTGCTAAATAGAAACATAAACAATGAATTGGACTTCTTGAACTATATAGGTTGATGTATTTATGAAAGAATTAATTTATAATGTATACACAAGCTTTTTTTTTTTTTTTTTTTTTTTTTTTTTTCTAAAATGGTTTATTATTCCACTGTTACCCAAAGGACAATATTTTTTGCAGTTATTAAAGTAGTAATTTTAAAGCAATTTGACACATTAGAATTTTATGAAATATTATTTGGTGTAATATTATTTGACAATATTGACTTAATATTTTTTGACTATATTGACTTAATATTTTTTGACTATATTGACTTAATATTTTTTGACTATATTGATTTAATATTTTTTGACTACATTGACTTAATATTTTTTGACTACATTGACTTAATATTTTTTGACTACATTGACTTAATATTTTTTGACTACATTGACTTAATATTTTTTGACTACATTGACTTAATATTATTTAACGGAATATATTTCAGCGTAATATATCTCATCGTAATATAGCTCATCGTAATATATTTTAACGCAGTACACTTTAACGCAATATAACGTGTTATTATGTACTGTACTGTATTGTTATGCTATATTTTATTTTTATTTTTATTTTTATTTTTATTTATTTTTTATTATTTGAACTGCATATACAACCGGATAAGTCATGAAATTTCGATTTTTGTAAAGAGGAAAAAGTTAAACTGGCTATAATAAAAATGAAGAAAAATAAATAAAATGAGTAAAATAAAATAAATTAATAATATATAATTTAAAATTAATAAAAATTTTGTAATAAAAGAAAACTCTTATTATTTTAAAAAGTGTTAAGGTAAATTGACAAATTAAAATTTGATTATTCTTTTTGCCTTCATTAACAAATTTTGGGAAGCACGACGTTTGCACATGTGTTAATAACGTATATACACGCATGTACATGTATATAAATATACACAGTATAAGTACATATATACATACATACACAATATACGTATATATATATATATATATATATATTTATATATGTGTTCGGGTGTGATATGTATATACATACGTAGATGTGTATGTATATGCAAAAACATATATCAGTGTCCACCATCCGATTGCAGCTAGAAAAAAAATGCACAAGATTATGGCACTTTTTCGAAGATATAATTAAGATAAAGCAATAAAAAAAAAAAAAAAAAAGAAATAAAATAAAGTAAAAAATATAATTTGAAATTAAATTTGAATTTTATTTTTAAAATGTGGAAGACAGGTAAATATAGCTAAAAGGTTAGGGGAGAGAAAAACAAAAAAAAAATCATTCCAGAAAATTTTGTATAGTACTTTTGTGAATAATTAACGAGTATTTGTATGAAGGTTAATATATATATATGTATATGTGCGCGTCGACATATATATTAATGTCTACATGTATGTGAGCGTCTACCCATATGTGAATGACCACCCATTTGTGAGTGTTTACACATATGGAGATTACTATGTACAAATGCACATTGGACCGCCATATATACAAGTCTGCTTATGTAGGTGGCTGAATTAGCAATTACTAGTTTGCACATTTATATGTCAACACATATGTGTGTGTAGGGGTGTAAAAATATATGCATACGCTTATACGCTCGTGCATCCATACGTCTATACGTCTGCCTGTTTATGTGGCTATACGACTGCACGCTTACACAACTGCTCGTCCGTGTATGATACACACACCGCATTGTGGACCACACATATGCCCAACTCTACACACGTATTTGAAAATACGCGCAAATGTGCTACAGCACGAAACATGCTATATATAATATATCAAGGTATCGTTCTCGTGGTAAGAGGAAAAGATGGTTGAAAGGAACGTAGAGGATGAAGGGATAAAACAAAGGAGGAATGTAAATGAGGAGGAGAATAAGAAGGGAAAATGTAATATCAATTTAGTGCGGAAAGAGTTGGAGCAGGAGAAGGAAAAGTATGACTGCACTTTGGTGGAGAACGCGGAGGAGGGTTTTAAAAAAAGATATACGAAGAAAAAAAAAAAAAAAAAAAAAAATTGTTTCTTATTTTTTATAAATAAGAATATATGGAATAATGAAAGTTGTGGGGAGGGCATTTTATCCTTTATTATTTTCCTATTCATTTTTTATATTGTACAGAGGAGGTTTTACAGGAAGAGTGAGGAATGTAGAAGTGTCCGTAAGAATGAACCCACCAATGGAAATGGAAGCGGTATAAGCATTATACATAGTGTAGTGGGTAAACACTTTAAGCGGTATTTTTGGAACAACTCAGATGAAGAAGATTTTCCTTTTGAGGCTGAGGAATTCATTTATGTACCGAATGAAAAAAGACATAATACAATACATTTAAAAAAGGTAGCTGGAAGTGAAAGAGTTGATAATAATTTCTTAAGTGTATATTCAGAGAATGTAAAATATTTGAGACAGACAAATATAAATTATTCATTACATCAAAGAACATTATCTACAGAATGTTATGTATACTTTAGGAGTTTTTTAAAAGAAGCTATATCACCGCATAGCTTAACGAAAGCTATAAAAATTGACAAGGAATATATTTATCCGTGGGATGTAATAACTCAAGATGATGTAGAGAAGATCATTGAAAACGCACGTTTTTATGGTTTTTTATTTACATGGTTTAAGAATCATAGGAAAGCACAAAAAGTGGATAAAGTAATTTTAAAAAAAGATATGCCTGTTTTATCTCCTTGGTTTGTTCAAAGACCAGATATATATACACATTTTTATAAAAGGAATGAACAGAATGAACCAAATTTTTATGGTGTCCATTATACTTGGTTGGGTCATGCAACAGGTTTAGTTGTAGTAGATGGATTCAAAATATTAGTTGATCCTGTTTTTAAAATTGAATTGTTAAGTCTTAAAGGTATAACTAGATCTTTAATAAATTGGATTAATATAAAAATTATGGGAGGACTAGGTGAAAGAATATCAAGATCCCCATGTAACATATCAAATTTACCTGATGATTTACATGCAGTATTTGTTTCACATAATCATAATGATCATATAATGGAAGAAGATGTACGAATTTTATGTAAATTAAAAAAGTTTAAGCATGTTATGTGGTATGTCCCTGAAGGAACAGCTAACTTTTTTCTTCAAGAGGGTTGTAAGGCAGCTAACATTTTTGAATTATCATGGGGGGATGAAAGATGGATATCTTGTTGGATATCGCATAAGCAATTTCATTGTAAAGATGGTATATGGAAAAGTAAAAAACAAGAACAAGAAAAAGAAGTTTTTAAATATAAAATTATTTATGCACCTACATTACATTGGTCAGGAAGAGAAGATAATCATAGTGATCTTAATCAAACTCTATGGGGATCATTAATATTAAAAGGACCAAAACATCGATTTTATTTTTCTGGTGATACAGCATATTTAAAGGAAGATTTTGAAGAATTTAAAAAAATTGGAAGGTTGCATGGACCTTTTCATTTAGCTGCTATTGCAATTGGAGCATATGAACCAAATAATACGTTAAAATATCATCATGTACATCCATGGGAGTCTGTAAAGATATGGAGAGATATAAGGGCTGAAACAGCTATAGGTGTTCATTGGGGAACTTTTCGCTTATCAGCTGAAGAGTTTATGCAACCAAGAGATGATTTAGAAGCTGCTTTGTTAGGTGTTGGTTTGTATACCTTAAGAAATTTTAATTTACCCTTTGAAAGAAGAAAAATGGAAATTATGAAAAAATACTTTATTAAAAGTGATAGAGAAGAAGAAAATGATAATGAAGATGATTTGGAAGATTTAAAAGAATATTTTTATCCTCCAAGTAATGTAGATTTACATGAATATACGGATAGTTTTCATTCCCTTTTTTCAAATAATTTAAATTTATTTTATAGTGACATTGATAAAAATTATGTTAAGCATATGTATCAACAAAGGAAATTATACACATCAACATATAATCGATATAAGAGAGCTTTAATTTTAAAAAATTCCAAGAAATTACCAAAATGCTGGAAAAAGTTGCTATTGAATTTGTCTATTCGATTTCAAACAATACCAATTGGTGGTTCAATTGAAGTAATTTCCAAGGGATATTACATATCAATGACCAGATCAGCTGAACATAGTTCTACAATATATGAGCATTACACTTTCCCTAAATGGTATAAAGACAAAGAGAATGAGGAGACTCTCAACCAGCAGTCCTTTGCCTACGAGGACTTGATGAATTTTCACATCGTCAATTAGAAGAACAGAGATTCAGAATCGAACATTCGTCGGAGCGGTATTAACTCCTTGTAATTTGAAGCATTTTGAAAGAAGGAAAATGAGCGGTGTGATTAGATATTTGTGGGGGATGAATGTTCGTAGAATTATTTTTCTTTCCTTTTTTTCATTGGTCTTGTTTTTATTTATTTTTCTTTGCTTTTTTCATTGGTTTTTTTTTTTTTTTTTTTTTCATTTTTTTTTGCCATTTTTCATCGTTCTTTGCATATTTTCATTTTTCCCTCATTTTTTTTTTGTCGTATGTGATTTAGTTGGAAGAACATTTTTTAATCCCATTACAGGTGTGCACATAATAATATATACATATATATAAACTTGTTTTTTTAAAATTTTTTTTTTCTTCTGTTTTTTTCATATTTTGTACTTTGTATTCCTTCGAATTTTCCGTTTTGTTTTAAAGTTCATAATTTTATTGGCTGTCGTTTTAAAATTTTTTAATGTTCATTTTGCAAAATTGATCTATTTTTATTAAGTTTGATTTTAAAAAAAAAAAAAAGTACGGAAGCGAAGTAGCAAAATGTAACTTTAAAAGTGTTTATAATATATCCACAAAAAAAAGAAAACTTCGACTTTTAAAAGTTATCAAAATAATTTGTAAATACAATCTCACGTTTAAAATTAGTAAGTACATTCGCGCAGTTAAAAAACGTTAATTTTGTAATTGACGCCATACCGCTTTACACTCCTTTCATTCACATACACCCAAGCACACTTATACTTGTATACACACGTACGGGTGAAATGAAGAGACTATTCCCATTTTCCTAACTGTAGATATTGTAAAAGTGGTGAGGTATACTGTTCATAATATCAGAAGCTAATGCCCCCCTATGGTATTTATTGAAACCGTCTTTGCACAAAACTTTGAGAAAATAACTCGCATTAAAAGCGGAAAGCGCATCTAAGCATTCATTGTAACTGCCCACCGTGTCAATATTAAAAACTTCGCTAAGTATGGGTGATAATTTATTTTTTTTTTTTGATCCCCAGGCATGAAAAACAGCCAATAATCCAGTCTGAAATTAGGGGAAAAAAAAAAAAAAAAAAAAAATGCATGAACAGGCAATGCGATTGTATAGATATAAATGCAAATATATACAAAAACTTAATTTTATATGTACATGTCAGCACGTTTGAGTGATTACGTAATATCGCAAATGCACACACATAGTCACTATATATATATATATATATATATATATATGTGTGTACTGATATGTAAATGCATGTAGGTATATATGTATATGCATATATGAATATGTATACATATACATACATATATATTTACGCATATATGTATGTGTGGGTGTGCATGTGTGCATAAGGTTAAAATCGGAGGGGACGATACGTATGAAGCAACTGCGCATACCATTATATCGCCAAGCCCCCCCAACCTTTTTAAAGAAGGGTTTTTAATAAATGAAACGAAATAAAAACTTTTCGAAATAAATATGTCATGAAAACCTTTAACTAATATTTTTGGTCCATTAAATATCTGTATTATTTCATGAGCAAAAGAAATAATTTGATTACAACTGAGTTGCTCGAAATTTATATTTTTGTGATCAGTTAAATGGGAAAGCATTTTTCTGAATTCATTTTTATTTGGTGTAAATATGCACTGTTCATAATTTTTAATTTGACTAAATATATCCTTATTTATAATAATAAATTCTATTATATCAGCATCCAAAATTAAAAATATATTTTTTTGTATAAATTTTTTTATAATAAAAAGCAGACATTCTTTACTTATTTCATCAATGGTACCTAGACCTGGGCCAATAACACAGCAATCAATTCTATTCATTAAATATTCAGTACAATTTTTTAAATCGCTGTGTTCGATATTTATTATGCCCGATTTCTTGTTATATAAGTAAGGGTATACAATTAATTCAGGGCTATAGCATTTTAAAGGAATACTATTCTCTTTCGCTGTTATAACAAAGCACAAGTCTGCCCCTAATTTTAATGTACTCATGGCAGCTAAAAACGGAGCTCCGCTATATATTTCACTTCCTCCGATAACGCACATTTTCCCACTACATCCTTTATAGTCGTTCTCCGTCAACTCTGGTATGATGTACCCTCTTACATCGTACAGCTTTTTGTCTTAAAAGGGAAAAAAATAAAGTTAAAAGAGAGTTACCCGCGTGTTAAGCTGCATATTGCGTATGTATATATATATATATATATGTTTGTACATACGTATTTATGTATATTCTATGTGCATATTTGATGCTCGTGCATTTAGAATTGTATGCTTAAAGGAAGCAGCACATATACACAGTAGGTGTGTATATGGACGTAACATTTTGAATCATTAAATTGCTTGAAATGAACATTCAATAAATTTGTATTATTGCCTTAACAGGATCGATAGAAAGGTATGTAGAGATAAGCAAACGAAGGTTTTTCTTTTCATTTTTTTTTTTTTATTTTTCTATTATTCTATTATTCTTTTCTATTGTCCTACTTTAACTTATTTTAACTTTTCTTTCTTTCATTCTTTCATTCGTTATTTCATTCGTTATTTCATTCGTTATTTCATTCGTTATTTCATTCATTATTGCATTCTTTCATTATTTATTTCTTTCATTATTCCATTCTTTCATTATTACGCTCTTTCTCTCTTTCTTTCTTTCTTTCTTTTTTTTTTTTTTTACATTTTTATACTTAGCAATTTTCTATTTAATGGCCGATTGCACAGTTCAGGTACAGGAGTTAAGGCAAACTCTTCCATGTTTCATTTACCTACTTAAGAATAAAGCGGCTTTATTTCTCATTAATATGATGAAAGACAATTACAAAAGAATTTTCCCTTTTGATAAAAACTGCAACTATTTTTTGCAGTGCCAGTTTGATAAGAAAAGAGAATTTTCATTTATTTGCTTATATTATATTTATACCTTTTTATAATTATAAAAAATAAAAATACTTTAAAATGTAAAAGGTTACGTAGTTGGGTACGGGCGTAGATGATATATATTGGGATTACTTAAAATGGTAACTCCTCTTTTTCTGTTGCCCTAAATATACATTCGAACGCAAGAGGAATTCGCTTGAGGGTGCGTACAGTGCCAAAAATGTATGAAGAAACTATATCAATATATATACCTATATATACGTATATATATATATATATATATATACGTATATGTGTATATACAAATATGTGCATATGGACCCTTTTAAGCATTACACTTTTTTGTGATAATCAAAACCATCTTACTTAATTAAAAGGAGCACAGAAGGTAACTTCTTTGGTAGGTCGGAATTTTCTATTTTACCACACAAGAATATCTTTCATAATAATAATACATGTACATGTTGAAATAAAATTGATAATCTTTTTTAAAAACTACAATGTATATTTATTTACGCAAATACGTGTTAATTTATTTTACATATTACTGTTCCTATATTACTTTTTATACCTTAGCACCGAAAATGGCTTTAAGGGGATATTAATTATTTTATAAT